>NW_019392683.1:306714-450397 GCF_000648675.2 Cimex lectularius
CAGATACAATGACATGGTATACGGATGGCTCCAAAACAAACGAAGGAACCGGATCAGGCGTTTTCTGTACAAGCCCAAAATATGAGCAATCAAACTCATTAGGGAAGTATACTTCGGTCTTTCAAGCGGAAATAAATGCTTGTGCCCTGGAAAATCTTAGACGAGGTTACACTGACAAAAAAATCCTCATAAGATCAGGCAGCCAAGCAGCTATTAAAGCATTAGCATGTAAAAGGATTACATCAAAACTAGTCACTGAATGCATCCAAAATCTCCAAAACCTGGGAAAACACAACAACCTGATGATATCATGGGTGCCAGGGCACAGGGGAATTTTGGGTAACGAGAAAGCAGACAGATTGGTCAGAGGAGGATCTGCAAGACCATACATAATCCCCGAACCTATCCTTGGGATAACAAAAGCAAACATAGAATCCTCCATCGCAGAATGGATCCAAGCAAGACAAAAGGAGAAGTGGATAAACTCTAGCGGTGCTAGAGTACACAGTAAACTTACGATGAAACAACCTTCCCCAAGACTGGCAAAAGCACTGCTGCAATTGGCGAGGGCAAAACTCAGAGGAGTGGTGGGACTACTAACCGGTCACTGGTGTCTGAGAAAACATCTACACAATATGGGTATTCACAGCGATGATCCCATTTGCAGATTATGTAATGAGACGGAGGAAACAGCCACTCATATCATCTTCGAATGCGAAGCAACAGCTCAATGGAGATTTAACCTAACGTAAGGAAAAACGTTAGGGAATCAAATTGCAGCAGCGACAGTGAATGACCTGATACTTCTAAGGAGAAGGATTGAGTCTATTGACTAAGGAACTAGGAAGGTACAATAAGCCAGAAGGCTGCAGTGCCTGGGGAGCGCAAACCCCGCTTCCTAGTATCCTTTTTCACCATACCATACCACACCATACCTAATAAATCAATTTATCTCCTAGTGGTGGTTTGAAGGAAATAATAACGTATTTGATTCTCTAGATGATGCCAAACTAAAAATAAACCAAAATAATATTAATAAAATAACTCTAGACTGTGTATATTTAATGGAAAGTGAGGCTTCAGTAGGCGTAGGTAAAATAAATGATTTTCGATGGAATTACTGTTCCTTTTTAGATGGCCGATTCTTCTTGAAAATTGTTGATTTGATCCTGTAAATTTATAATTTTTTCTAGGTTGTGTGGTAAGTCCCAAACCAATTTCTTCTACGGGTAAATGTAGAACCACAGTCTGTCAGAAAATAGGTTTGTTATTAAATTTGCATAGTACTAACTGCCATCACTTGATTTCAAAGAGAACCCCGTCATCTTCTCGATCATCCAGCTGGCCGATGATTAATCTCGCGTTTTCCGCGGCTCGTCTGTTCACCCTTAAACGAACAGTCGTTGTCAGGTGCACATCCCGAGGCACGCCGGCCAATTATAAACGATTTACTCCAAGAAAAGGGGTATAAATTCCCGTCGGAAAATACCATTGGATACCGTTAATTTGGGGTTATCTACATGCAGAGACGATCTTTTTTTCTCCGACCGTACACTTTGGCTAGTAGTGGATAATAAATTGATCATCATGACTTCCAGCCAGTATCGCTTTATCTTGCTAGGTTGGATGCGTGATTTATGACTCCTTTCGCTTTTTTGTTCTCCTTCGACCTGGATTGTTGTTAAGTGCATTGATAACAGCGCACTGATACCATTATTTTCTTCAAGTTTCACAAATGAATTTTTATTTGTAACCAAAAATTTGTAAAGATCATTGAGGCAATTTGAAATACGTAAAGCTCTTGTCTTAATAATAATAAAGTGGGAAGTTTATGGGCCCACAAACAGCTTAGGTCATCGCCGGGCCTCTGCGTGTTTTCCTTCTTTTTCTCTTCTTTCGCGCATATTTTATTTTAAACTGCAGCCATTTGAGCGTCTCGATCTGGNGTCTGGTCACATTTACACCCCAGAGTACTCGATATTCCTCGGGGCGGGGTTAAATCACCCTTTCCTTTCATGTTAATAAATTAACATAATAACATACTAAATAACATTCATTCCAATAAATTCACCCAATGTCGAACACAGACACAACACAAACACACATAAAAATAACTATAACCGGAACAGCGGTCTGTGCCCTCTGCCGTGCCCCAAGACTACGCACAGGTCCGATGATATGCCAAAATATTGTGTATATATATATATATATATATACATCAAGCCTTCTACAATTGAAAAGGTGCTCGACCGTTATTCTATCCTTGCATAACGGGCAGAAAGTGCACGTGCGTTATTCTTGTATGGCCTATGCATAGTCTTGTCAGTATGGCCTTATCCCTTTTCGAACCGTTCTCCGTGAACCAGGGACCGCCTTGTCTTAATATTATAACATTTTGATAATTGATGATTCATTGTCACAGTTTATCTATGAATAGAACAAAATCGACGTAAAATGAATATTTGCATTAAGAGCCATCCTAAATACATTATATAATCTTTGAATTAATGGTATTTAAATAGACATATTTGCCGTGTAGAGTTTTTTGAAAATAAAACTTAAAGAAGTAATCCTAGGTTAAGTGAAGTACAGATTCATCTTCCCACTGACCTCACGATTTTAATCGGATAATTAATTTTCTAAAGAGTTCGAAGTGTTCAGTTAAAGAGATGTACATACAGATTTAAAGCAACAGTACTGAATATTCAGCAGGTGGAAGGAAATTCGCTAGGAGCGCGTGTCCTATTCCAGTTCGCAGTTTAAACATCGCCTTGAACTATGAATATGCTCTATGTAAATAGGATGGAAGAAAAGTCCTTGCTCCACGCTCTGTTTTGTTTGCAAACCTATCTCGTTTACCGCTTATAAATTGACCGAGGGATTGATCGATAAATTCCGGAGGGGTTTCAACCATATTGACGATTTGGATGGAAATGGGGCAGGAACACTTCTTAAGTTTTTAAGGTAGGTATGCCCTTTTACCGTAGTCATCCTTCTTAGCTCACTTAAAATCCGTATTATTTAGGCCGGATTATTTGAGATGCCTCAATCTGTATTTTAAGTTTGCGATTTGATCCCGTTTTAAAAGAAAACAAACTATCGATGAATTAGAATATTTAAATAAACAAATGAAAAGCAATCAACAAGTCCCCACGTTTCCCAACCATCTGTGTAAAATACCAAAATTTTACCTGACTTCTTAGAATTCGGGAAAATTTCATAAATATATCCATATTTTGTGGCTGATAGATATCCTATTTTTATGAACATTATATTATTCCGTCCTTACTTCCGCTAAACCGATCAGGATGATGGTAAAGTTTTTGGATTTTATGGTCAAATGGAGCCTAATCTCCTATAACATATCTCGCTGAATGAATACGGACCGGAAGTGTTTTTATTATTCCAAATCACAATGTAAACTGAACACGTTTTACTTTTAGAAGATTTGATTGAATCGTCGACAGAAGTCAAATTATGAGCGCTATTTGACAGCAATGGTTTTATAGTTCTTTTATACAGGGTGTTACAAGGTTAAATGTCTATACTACCATGGTGGTTTCACTAAATAAAACGTAGTTCGGTGCAACCAGAACGAGGTTTAGACTCAGACAAAGAGGTTTTCTTGAGATATTAACGTTTTTGTGATTTTAATTTAAAATCAGACTTTATCACATAAAATCGTAAATTCTCAACTTTAGCGGCATTAAAATAGAAATCACTCCATTATTTCGCAGACTACATTAAATATTCCACAAAATAACATTTCCGTTGAAAAATTTTCGCTTCTGAATATTCAGTAGCCGCCCAAAGATTAACCGACGGCAAAACCAATGTTTGTTCGAAATACACAATTGTGGTTCTGCAATGACTTTTCCATTAAATTTTGAACGAATGAATGAAAAACAAGAGAAAATAGACAGTTCATCGAAAAACCCGTCCACCATTGGTCGCCGTGTTAAAATAATGAAAATTCTGTTTGCATTTAAACAAAGCTTAGCTTTAGTTGCTTAACAAACTATAATGTATAACATGTACATAATAAATACATAAGTTTGACAAATAAACAGCCAACGAATTGAGAATACATTCTCAAAGAGAAGAGTCAGCATAGCAAGATAGTGGAAACAGTGTTTATATATATAACTTCATATAAATTTATATAATAAAATCAAACATTTATTTCTTCTGTCTGCTCTTATCTGTACCTCCAAGTCTGCCTCCCAAACCCAATCAAAGGACTAGATCATGAACTCAAAAAAACCCAGAGGTTCCCCCTTTTACAGAATGAACCTAGGTACCATAAAAGTTTTCGGGTATTTCACCAAAGTTGACTTATTTTCAAGTTCAAAATCTGTACTGAAAATAAAACCACAATTTATAAAATTCAACGATTTAAGCGACTGATAAGAAAGCCCAGTTTTTTTAATTAGCCTAAATGATTTAATAATCCACGTACAAATAAAATATAAAAATTGAGAAATTAACAGCATGCAAATTCGCAAAAGAAAAATCAGCAGAATAGAGAGCACAAGAACTGTACTGACTCAAGAGGAATGGGATGGCTATAATTTTGGTTAGTTATAATTAACTTTATTTCCTTAACAATAGCCCATGCTCATAACAAAAACAAAGTTTGCCAAATAAACAGCAAACAAATTGAGATTACATTCACAAAGAGAAGAATCAGCATAAGAAGAGATTAAGGACCCACTATTAATTTTTAAATTGGGGGGATTCGAACCCACGACGTTCGGCTAAATACGCCGCTGCTCTACCACTTGATCTATCGTGGCTTCGATCCCCTCGGACACTAACTTCCCATCTCAACCTAACCTTTTGAATTTTCCCTCCTTTTTGCAATTTTTTTCCTTTTTTGTCCGAGAGGATCGATAGATCAAATGGTAGACCAGCGGCGTATTAGCAGGTCGTGGGTTCGAATCCTGCTTGTGACACTGGGATTTTTATCTCAACCAATACCTTAAATACAGATGAATTAGTTGAAATTAATTTTTACCTTAGAAATAGTGTTTTTCTGTAATAATTTCATGAGAATACATTACTTATAAACAACACAAATACGAATTATTCACGCATTAGTAAATAAGCATTACTACCCGAAGTCAATGAATTTGCTCAGAAAGCATAATGATTGTCTTGCTTATAAATTATAACTAAATACAAGTTGAATAGTGAACTGGGAGGGACTAACAGACCAAATGTTAATTAATGATCTACATATTCTGTACACATTTCCAACACCCGTATGGTAGCTCAAACAAGATTTTTTATTAATATGATTGTGACAGATTCAGTTATTGATAGAAGAGGTCCAACTTTTGAAGATGGTGAAATGACGACATGATTTTGACCTAATCCCCGCGAGATCAGGAAGTCTACTGCGCAATTTTAAACGCGATATAACATAAAAGCAAAAATGGCCTTTTTGACACTTTTTACACATATAAGCATAAGATTTTACAACAAAGTGCATAATTTTACACTTCAATACACAATATATTCCATATACTATTCTAGATCGTCAGTCATATCGAATTACTTCTCCAATCGGTTTGCATTCTTGAAAAGCTCCCATTATAGAAGGCAATTACAAGAGAAAGGCCATTCCGCATTTTCTCCAGCGATAAAAGCCGCCGATAACCGCAATCGGGTTATCTGTACTCGCAAGGATTTGTCTAATTACCTATGACGATTTATCCCCCGCCGGCATCTACAAATACCATTCGTGCGGTGTTGACGCAATAAATAAAATAAAACAAATTGTCCCTAAGGCTCCTTAACAATATTTCAACCTTCGTAAATAATATAATAAATACTGGTTACTACTGTGCGGGTAGATTTTGTTCCCGACTGAACGAAACCGATTGAAAATAATGTGTAAAGGCGCAATACCGACTAACCTGTCATACTCAAAACCTAATTTAAAAACGGGTGCAAAATATTTTGGATTTTTTTTTACTAAAGATCCGTTCTATTTTCTTACTGGCTGAGAAATTATTAGGCGAAACGGAAAAAACGAGGATTGAATTGATAAAATACTCCACTTGCCTTGTTGTTTCCTCTCTTATATGTGTACGTATACGATGTGTTTAATAAATAAGTATTATAAACTGAGGCTAAATAAAAAAACGTACGTGCATAATTGGAACATCTTATGATTCTTCCTTCTTGAAGGTGGGATAATAGGTCATCTCAAAAAAACCACAACCAGTTTTTATCCACACCGTTTCGGATTTATTTGAATCCTTCCTCAGGTGAGTTAACGCCTGTACACAGAACAAATATTTTTTACATTTTTATGTCAACATGGTTATCATTGTTTCTTCACTACTTACAATGGTTAAAAAAGTGGTCGTCAGTCATTAATATTTTATAACAATTTATTTTTANGTTAAAAACTGGTTGTGATTTTTTTGAGATGACCTATTATCCCACCTTCAAGAAGGAAGAATCATAAGATTAACTGTTGAGGTCAAAATATAAGAAAACATCGTTACTCTAATAATTGGGACAGTTAAATAAATAAGAAAACAGCCATATAATTCTACAATCTTAATATTTACTTATTTTCACCCTATTTTATCCGTTTTTCATTCACTTTGAAGAGTTGTCCAAGGAAGTCAGTACCTTTTCGTCCATTATTAGGAGCAACTTTGAAACATTTTTTGTTATAGTTCACATTCGTATAATGATTTTTGACATACCTTCTGCATACTGCTTGGCAGAATAAGACGTGAAAATGCTCATTCAAAAACTGCTTACTCTTAGAAGACGGGTCATCCAAATCAGATTAAGAAGGTTGAAATAGGGCACTTAATTTTGGGCTATGCCTGCGTGTGTATCCGGCATGAAAGAAAGGTTGCTCGATGTGTCCCAATTAATTGAAGGGCGCAATTCCTTGGTTTCATGGAGAGAACACGTAGCTATGCCATTCGCTATGAGAATCGTTCTTGCTGCTGTGCTCAAGTACGATTCTCATATCGGGTGGCATAGCTACGTGTTCTCTCTATCGAACCGGTATACAATACCGATACTTCTGCATCACTAGTGTGTTGAGAGTGAAATATATTTATTCGTTCGGATATGTAGGTTGAGAAGGTAAATGACGGAATATTGAATAACCTATTGACCCTTAATTATGTTAGTTACATAAGAGGTGATGGAGGCACATTGAGTACCCCACTACCCTAGCTGAACGGCTGGTATTAAAGAGTAGTGATAGAGTGGTTTGGTTTGAGAAACAGATTGCTTTGGTGATGGCAGCCGGAGCTCAACTTTGTGGCTGGATAAGACGGATAAGGCCCTACGTCTGACTCCGGGCTGCCAACACCCAGCGTGGGTGATTCTCGAGCCCTGCCGGTAATTTATTGTAAATTACAAAATCCTGAATGGCCAGTTGACTGAGAAAGTGGTTAGGCTCAACTCTGTACACGCGTGTTTCTATATGTGGGTACAGATTTCAGTTTTTATAAATCAGTTATTCAAAGCCTTTCAGGAACTTAGAGGATCAAAATATAAACTTTATGCAGAAGAATGACCATCGTTTTTATGTAATTCTAATAGCTGTCAGTGAACCAAGTTTTACGTTTGGCTGTCGATTGGCCTGTTTATATGAAGGAAATTGGGTTCCTTGACAGCAGACTAATATTTCCTACAATGTTTTGTATTTATTTTTTCCTACAACGTCGTTCCATTTTAAGATGCATATTGATCGTTTCAGCTTTGACTATTTGGGGGGCGTTGGGGGCCGCAACCGTTTAGGCGTTGACGCGGCGCTCATCGCTGTAAGGTAAAGGTCCCGGGTTCGAATCCAACGGCTCTGCATTCGAACTGGACATATTTCGACATATTTACAAATGGGCTTTTTTTTCAAAAACACCGGCACCTGTGGGTTGATATGACCTCTGATGTTTCGAACCTACGTAAAAAAATTAATAATTAGTTGACTTAAAGAGTAAACAAAACGTTAACAAGTTGTTCTTTATCTTTATAGTGTTACTAATCTTTTGACCCTTTTTAGATTAATTAGTCGACAGAGAAGCTCTCGCGTATCAAGAGCAAGGCGATTGGTGGCCTCGGAGAATCTGACTCGAAGAAGAAGGGTCGTCCTCACCCGGATTAAGAATAGGCCATGCGAAGTTGACTCACGGACATTTACTTTTGGGGCAAAGCCCGCGTATGTGTCTCCTTTGAAGGGAAAAGTTTCTCGATGTGTGCCACCTAATCCAATTCCTTGGATTCATGCAGAGAGCGCGCAGGAATGCCACCCGATTTGAGATCTGTGCTTAAGCATGGCAGTGAGTGTTTTGGACCCCTGTTCCTATTTTTGGAGAAAATGGGTTTGTTCTATTTTATATAGTAATAGTTGTAACCTAGTTTTTGCTGAGAGTAAATGTATTTATTAGCGAGAATGTTCATGTGAGGCGGTTGATGGGGGAATATCGAGTCGGTACTCATCGTCATCGACCCTCAATTAGGTTAGTTTGTCTAGTATGTGTAAAGTTTGTGTAGAGAGTGAATGTATTTATTGACATGAATGTGTGATATGATAGGGCCGATGGCAGAATATCAAGTACCTCATCGTCTCCCGTTGTCATTTTTTGCGTAGGTTTCCAAAGAGATAACATTGCTGGCTTGATTGACACACGGGTAGAACCAATCATCCGCGGTACACCATCTCCATAAAATATAAATGCAAAACCGTAAGTTACTTTTATAATGATCATAACGATTGCAGTAAATCATATTGGTCATAGTTTCAAGTGCAAGTCTTTGACAAACTTTTTTTATATGCTTTGAGTTAATCGCGTATGAACGACTACTGATATGTTTCTAAACTACCAGGGCCAGAACTACAGAAAGGACGATAATAATACCAGTATGGAGTGAGAAAGAAAAAATAGAAATCACCCGACATACTTACAAATAAGTTTTTATCCCAAAAACACCGGCACTCCGAGTGGACGTTGAAAAATCATGGAGGATATATAAGAAGAGGTAGAAGGTCTGGCGCGTCACCATACTTTATAAAATTTATATTAATTACGTACTTTGTTTTACTACTCTTTTTAAAACTTACTTAAAATCAAATCAATCTTTATTTTCTTGGCAAGTAGTATGAATAAATTCGACTCCAACTACTTTTCTCTGGTTTGAAACTGACAGATTTCATACACTGACAGGGATTGATGAATAATCTTCAAAAGCTCTTAGTCAGCCAGTTAAAATCTGGCATAGAGTGCAAAGTCGAAGTAACAAGTGAGAAGTGCCCAAGTATGAAATATGTAAATAAGGGCTGAATAAAATCAACAACTCCGACAAGGAATTAAGGAAGAGTCTTTGAAAAACATTGACTAAATTGGAACCCTGACTTATCCTATGCGGCATAAAGTAATGCATAAATAGTTACCTCTGAGGTACAAAAACTGGATATCACCAAGTCACATGACACAGCCATTGACATTTAAATGTAAGGACTTTAAAAACTAACTTTAAAGGAGACGAGGTCACCAAATTTTGATGTAGTTAATTCAAATGCCCTGTATACTTTACCCCAATGGAATTTGTCTCTCTCAGTCATTACGTTGGTTTTTAAAACACAAACTATTAGATTAAAAGGAGAGTTAAAAGGGAAGGTGTTTCCATATCTGCAGCTCTGGTAGGCCACTGACCACAACGCTAAATAGTTTTACTAGTTCACTGCTTTACCCAATATTTTTTTAAGTACGAATTACATACCCTTGTGGTAATGTAAGTATTATTATAGTAAATTTGTTGTTGTTTATCTTTCTTTAGGTTATACGAGCCCTAATATGTTAGGTCTTTTTACCGCTGTGTACCGTGTAGGAATATAAAACCCTTTCGATTTACCAATGCAGGTTTTTGATTGGGTTTTGATGTTTTTGGACAATTAAGTTGGTTGTAGACAAAAATGAAGAGCTTAAAACAGGAGGGCTTTATGTCTAACTACACGTTGGGTGCAGCGGTCAAGGGTCAAACCGCTTTCCAATATTTTCTCCATATTATTCACAATTAAAATTTTGGCTATTTTTGGGTTCGAACACGAGATCTCAGACGCCCTAACTTCTGGGCCACCGCTGTCCCAAAACGGAATAGTGAATGAACTGCAGCCATAGAATCCCATCACTTTTCTTTCTTTCTTTTTTTTTAAATTATATTTTGGCGTGCATCCTTGCTTTTCTTTTAAATTTCTTTTCTGACCTGACCGCCATCGATTGTCACCAATGGCTGTCATGAAAATCACGACAATTTTGATTTAATTGACTTTTTGTTTATCTCTTCGTTGTTTTAATTTTCAAGTTAAATTATTATTATTAACAATGAAGTAAACCTTATTAATTTTCAAACAAACAATAATTTATTTAGAAAAAAAAATCTTATTTTTTATTTATTTAAATTGTTCAGTCAAGAAAATTTTATTAATTTGTTANAAATAATGGTCCCAGCCGAAACTATGATCATGAGTTTAACAAAAACACGAGAACTGGTAGTCGTAGAAATTTCTCCGATTACAGAGACAAAAACTATAAAAAAATTTATAATGAAAGAAAATATAGACCCTTTCGGAGAACTCTACCTAACATGAGCAATTACGGTCAATACCCTCCTTATTATAACCCAATAGGGCAAATACCAAATTTTTATGGATATCCTCCGCAAAATTTAAGCCAACTCCCTGGTAACTTTTCGCCATACCCCGCGCAACCAGTGCATATACCGAGTTATGCGCAAGTAGCCGCAGGAAACCAACCAAGAGAATCAAAAAACTAAGTGCTTTGGGAACCAGCAATGGGCAAGTTGGTACCATCGAAATTTCGGTGAATTCAATTAGAATAGATGCCCTTGTTGACACAGGTTCCACAACTTCAGCAATTTCAGAAAATTTCTTCTTATTTTTGACACAAATTAACTCAAATATACATTTAAAAAATAGCAAAGAAGAAATAATATCAATAAATTCAACAAAGATAAATCCATTGGGAACCGTGCAATTGAAAATAAAAATTTTAGATTATTCATGGTCATTTTCATTTTTAGTAATAAAAAGATTGCCAATTTCAATGATAATTGGTATGGATTTCCTTACAAGCACGAAACTAATACTGTTCCCAGCAGAACAGAAAGCCTGGTTTTCATTTAATCCCAGCAAGTCATTGAAGTGGGAATCAATACCAGCAAAATCTTTTGAGCTAGCGGCAATAGGAAGAGCAGGAAATGTAAATACTGAACTACTGGAAAAATTAAAAAAACAATATCCAGATGTGTTAACTTCCAAGGTTGGACGTACCGATATTTTGTCTGTGGAGATACGGCTAACTTCAAATAAAATTATCAGATCTCAACCGTACCCACTTAATCCATCTCAGCTCAAAATAATGAAATCAGCTGTTCAGGATTTATTGGACAAAGATATCATCGAACCAGCAATTTCAGATTATGGAAGTCCTGCAATTTTAATCAAAAAACCGCACTCGGAAAATTACCGACTATGTGTGGATTATAGAAAAATTAATAAAATTATTGAACATGTGCATTGGCCGCTACCGACAATACGTAGTGTAGTAGACTATTTAAGAGATGCGAAATATTTTACTCTAATAGATTTAAACCAATCCTTCCATCAATTACCACTAACGCATCAGTCAAAAAAAATCACGACTTTTGTCACACCTTTTGGATCATTTCAATACAAAACAGTACCGTTTGGTTTGACTATAGGCTCTTCAGTTCTTTCCATGTTAATAGAAAAATTATTTGGTCATGTAAAATATAAATTCGTGTGGACCTTTATTGATGATTTATTGGTGTATTCAAAAACATGGAACGAACACATTCAGCATGTGAAAATTGTATTAAACATATTGCGGAAGGCCAAGTTAACCGTTAATCCGGAAAAAATCCAAGTAGGATGTTTGGAAATAAAATTTATGGGACATTTACTTTCTCAGAATACCTTAAAGCTAGATCCTCAAAGAACGGAAGCTATTCGTCGGATACCACCTCCTACTACATTAAGGAAATTGGCAGGATTTTTAGGAATAATCGGATATTTTAGCAAATTTGTGCCAGCCTTATCAGCAATAGCAGCTCCCTTACATGGATTAAAGAAAAAAGGAGCGCAGTTAATATGGACACCAGAATGCCAACAAGCTTATGAGGCAATTATAAAAATTATAAGTAATCCACCAGTGTTAACAATGCCCGATTTTAACCGGCCATTTATACTTACAACCGATGCATCTAAAGTAGCAGTCGCAGGGATGCTAGCACAAGAATTTGAAGGCCAGTTAATGCCGATATCGTTTACATCACGGACATTAAACGCAAATGAAAAAAATTATAGTCCCTGTGAACTCGAAGCCTTAGCAGTAATATATTGTATACAATACTTCCATACGTATCTTACTCACAATAAATTCATATTATATACAGACTGCTCGGCGCTAACTTGGATATTTAAGAATTCGACAAAATTAACTGGTCGTTTAGCAAGATGGATTGCATTTCTTCAAAACTATGAATTCGAAGCAAGGCACATAAAAGGAAAAACCAACCATATAGCAGACGCGCTTTCACGATTTACACAGCCGGATAACATTATTCATTCTTCAGTAACTGATCAAGTCGAACAAAACATTCATAACACCTGGCAGTACGCATTGTGTGCAATTACAAGATATCCGGAATTTTTCACGTCATTGCAACAACATCAACGATCGGACCCAAAATTAGCCAGTATAATAAACACAAGGTCCAGCGATAACAACATGAAAGGCTATATCATGAACAAGGAAAACCTATTGTGTTTAAAAACACCGACGATGCCGCAACCAAAAGTGATACTTCCAAAGGCTTTATATCCAGTAATTTTTGATTATTTCCACACATCTGCATTCGGATCTCACAGGGGATTTCAAAAAACTCTTTCAAACATAAGAAGGTACTTCACTTATCCGCAAATGGGTAAAGATATAAAGCAAAGAGTAGAAAGATGTTTATTATGTGCAAAATTTAAATCGGATCATACAGGAAGAAAAGGACTTTTGATGTCAACACCGCCCATGCATCCGATGGAAAAATTATACGTGGATTTCGTAGGACCACTTCCACGTTCTGTCGAAGGAAATCAGTACATACTAATAATGATGGATGGGTTCTCGAAGTTTTTATGGGCTATCCCGACAAGCAGAGCAACGAGTAAAGATGTCATTAAGAACATAAAATCGCATATTATTGCACAACACGGTCTTCCAAAAATAATTATCTCCGATAACGGTCCAGCTTTTCGAAGCAGAGAATACAAAAATTTTTGTTTTGAATTAGGAATAACCTATTATTTAAATATTCCCTATAACCCACAATCTAACATGGTCGAAACAGCAATACAATCGTTGAAAACTGCCATTGCTATTTATCATCATCAAGATCAGAAGAAATGGCAGACATCATTGCACTTCACTCTTATATCATTGAACAATGCAATTCATAATTCGACAGGCCAAACACCGGCAAGATTATTTTTAGGGCGTGACATTTTTCATCCCATGAATTTAAAATTGGAAATTTCAAAAGAGCTGTGGTTTAATAGTTCAAGACAGGAAATGGAAAAATTGTGGAAACAAACTTATAAAAATCTAAGCCGAATTTACGAACGAATGAAACGGAATTATGACAGAGCCAGAAGACGAGAGAACTACAACATTGGCGACTTAGTATTGCTGAAATCTCATTATTTATCAGACAAGGCACATTCTATAACAGCAAAATTAATGCCACGTTTTAATGGTCCGTTCAAAATTAAAAACATCATGTCCAAGGTTTCGTATGTGTTGGAAAATGTGGAAACAAAGGCAGTAGTGAGAGCTCATGTGACCCAAATAAAAAGATTTAAGGGCGATACAACAATGTAGTCAGAATGAATATAGATTAACGTAAATAGTTTAATAATTACCTTTTCAAGGATATCCGAATGCGAGAAAAATCCGACACTTGAAGAAGGGCCTAACGAAAACTGACTACCGTGAATAAGTTATTTGTAAACAAAACTTGGTAAATAAATCCGAACTGATAAACAGATCACACAGCATTCTGCAAATTGTAAATAGTAAATGTAAACAAACAAATTATGTGTATCTCAATTAATCTATCATGCATTTTGAATTAACCTGTTTAAAAAAAAAAAAAAAAATGCCACGAAAGTAAACCGTCAAGCACTCACAAAAAAAAAAGACATCCTTTTCTCAAGCAGACGATGAACTGATCTACCACAGTCAACAGGACCACTGCAGTCAGCAACGTCTTTCAAGAATGAGATTGATCAACTCTACCCTCGCTCCGGAGAAAACGGCATTTTCTTTGGAGAGTGGCCATCTTGTCATGAAAATCACGACAATTTTGATTTAATTGACTTTTTGTTTATCTCTTCGTTGTTTTAATTTTCAAGTTAAATTATTATTATTAACAATGAAGTAAACCTTATTAATTTTCAAACAAACAATAATTTATTTAGAAAAAAAAATCTTATTTTTTATTTATTTAAATTGTTCAGTCAAGAAAATTTTATTAATTTGTTATTGCGATGTGTATTATATAAAAAACGTAAATAGTTCATTTGCCAAACAAATAGTTTGAAAAACTAGCGCTGCTTTCGCTATAACGTGTAGTAGCTTGAAGGCAGTCGTAGAGTCTACTTCATTTATGAACTATCGTTAACAGGTTGGCAAAAGAAAATATTTTAATTCTTTTTTGTATGATTATTTTGATTGAGATTTTTTTATATTTTGTTTCGAAGATTTTGAGTTTGTTTGTTTATTTTTTATAAAGGAATATAAATTTTTGTTGTAATTCGGATTTCGTTTTTATTTGTATTATTTCCACTGCGCAGCAAGGATCTGCTGAATATTGTTTTTCTTTTATTAGTGTCCCATTCGGCATTGTCCGAATAAAAGATACCACATACCTTCATTACATGGCCTACAGTTGGTCGTGCAGATCCTTCTCTGGCTATTTTGTCTGTTCATTGCCCGACATTCTTTATGCCCTGGTATCCAAAATAGAAGATCTTTTGTCAGCATAATCTCTTTGAAAATTTTATATGGGACAAGTATTAATAGCATGTTTTTCAGTTTGAAAAGTGAAAGTGTATTTCCTATTTGTGGCAAATGAGAACACAGCTATGTATGGCCAAGTTGCAAACGTGAAATTTTGTTAATTATTTTTGATGCTTTAAGTCTGAAGTGCAAATACAATCGAACAGTTTAGAAAATTATGAAAATGTTCATATTGAGTCTTAAAATCATACTGAATATTATAATATTTATACTAACTTTTAATTATTTTTATCAGATTATGCTTAATTATATAATTACTCAATTAATTGTACCAAGAATTGTATAATTAAGCATAAGCTGATAAAAATAATTAAAAATTAGTAATAACCTACAATCACACCTATGAATCGTACGTGGTCTCGTAAATGTAGTACAATTGTTAATAAAAAGTGTTTTTGTATGATGCCGCGATTTGCTTACAATTGGAATAAAATGGGGAGTCGAAGGTTTGTGGCTTGGGCGATCGAAGTTACAGTAGCTCAAGTGGTAGATCAGCGGCGTATTTAGCCGAAAGTCGTGGGTTCGAATCCCGCCTGTGACACAGATTTTTCATTTCGAAAAAATTGTGTATAATTAATTGAGTAATTATAATATTTACTTACGCAGTGTACACGACAGATGAGGAATGTCTAGTAGCTAACACGGGCTTTTAGTGAAGTTGATCAATAGAAAAACAAGGGTGGACTAAATAAAATAATGAAAAAATAAAAGTAAAAGAGGAAACCCTTGGAGAAAGGATGATTAGAAAATTAAAGTGGTCAGCTCGAAGGTCTATACCTCCAAGCAGAATTTTCGAGGTGGAACTGGACTGTCTGAAATTGTGGAATGATTCGAATATTGATATGATTTGTTCCAAATGTTTAATTATATAAATCATTTAATGTCCCAGTTTACTCCAGTTTCGATTATTGTAAACTAAGAAAGTTCGTACTACACGCGGCTTTTTTTTTCATTTATAAGATATCAAGAGTATATATTCTCATACCAAAATCAACACTAAGCATACATAACAAACTATCCTCTTAAAAAGCACTCATCAGAACTGTGGGCCTAGACCAAATCCTCTAACAGCCAAGTTCAATCCTAGAAATGATAAATGGTGGAGTGAGTGTGGTGTTCAATCCTTTTTTTAAAAAGATAGTTCCTACTCACAGTAAGTTGTTTTGCAACGATCCNCCTGATGATGAGCTAAAAGGCTCGAAATCCGGATCGTTGCGAAACAACTTACTGTGAGTACGAACTATCTTTTTAACAAAAGGATGTTCAATCCTTTCAATCTAAAATTTTCCGCCTCAAGCTCAGCGGTTTCTTCTACATCACCAATGTAATGGTCCATAAAGATCTTACGATCTATTCGTGAAGGATCCATACGCAGCCTCAATTTCCACACTAAACTATACCTCAACCATAATCCATTAGGCAAAACACTTTTCTCAACGTTCACCCCTTATAAACCTCCGTCTAAAATGACGATAGCCTCATGCCCTCCTATCATAACCCTCCCGATTACATAAAAGAGTTCCAGCTGGTTTCTCTCCCCACCGCCTCCAGGTCTGGCAGATGTGTTAGAATTGTACATAACTATATAATTAACTCAATATTTATTTTTGTACAGTTAGCAACAAATAAAATAAATTTTGTTGAAAAATTGCAGTATTAATTTCTCCTTGTGCAACGATAGTCCAGCCTTGAGACTAAAAACGACTTTAGTTGTGCAACGGCATTTTCATGTAGGTCGTGCCAATGTCGAAGAAGGTCTAGACTCTGCCGTATCGAGCAAAGGGACGTTAGTGAGGTCGACATACCTTAAACGAGCCCTGGAAAGCTTCTGATGAATGAGAAAACATTACATAAGCCGGCCCGGCGCATAAAACATTATTTCTCCAATCCCCAACAAGTTCAAATAGGTCAACGATGCCAGAGGTGAGATTGTAAGGTAGTCTACATAAATATATTTTTAATTAGCAACTCCGTTCGCAGATCCTTATTTCTTTACATTTTCACGCGCAATAAATATTAATTCAATTAATAAAAAATATTTTATCAGTTAATAGAAAATAAGTTATTATATATTTTAGAAAAAGGTTCTTGGCATAGCCGGTTTATTATTACCCTGTACGTTCAAAAATGTATGTTCTTGATTACATGTTATAATAATAATAATAAATCTTTATTTGCAAGAATGTACATTACATATAAATTTACAAGAACAAAAAATATTTCTGCACATCACTGCGTTTTGTCAAAAAGCAAAGCTTGTACTAAACAGCACGGGTTTTTGGAGATCCTCAGTAAAATAAAAGTAATATATCTATAGAAAAGCATAATGAAAAACAAACCTATAAACAAACATAATACAGAATAAACGAGTAGTATGAACAAAAATTAAATCTTCGCTTTAAAATGTCTTAACTACAATTTAAAAAATTTCAAAATATAAACTTTTTGCCTTCTTTGTTGTTTTTGAAATTTTGAATAATAATCCTCTCTTTTATGTGAGTTAGATAATGAATTGTGTGTGTGTGTGTTTATATATATAAAATTAGTTATTATATATTTTAAGAAAAGGTTCCTAGCATAGCCGATTTATTATTACCCTGTACGTTCAAAAATATATGCTCTTGATTATATGTTATAATAATAATAATAATGATTATTCAAAAAATCGTGAGATGCGGTCTGGTGTGAAGAAGGTTTCAGAAAAACATTTTCTTTATCGTGCCAACGTTTCGATCTTTATTGAGATCATCTTCAGTGCCTGGAATTTACAAACATTGTTTAAATTTAACAAATACATGTAGGATGTGGAAAAAAATGGATTTATACAATGCAAAATATACTTTGATTGAAAATATAAAAAAAATATTTTTCATTGTATAAATTCACTCATTTTTCCACATCCTACATGTATTGTTACACGACATTTGAAAAACGGCAAAAAGGAGGGAAAATTCAAAAGGTGTGGTTGAGGTGTTGGTGTCCGAGTGGATCGAGCTCAAGTGGTAGAGCAGCGGCGTATCAAGCCGAAGATCGTGGGTTCGCATCCCGCTCGTGCCATTGACTTTTTTATCTCAACTGAAAACCTTAATTAAATGTAAGATATTAATTGGTCAAGCAGTCCACGAAATTAGTGAATTGAATTAGTATTTATTTTCTTTTTTTAATTAAAAGTGTAATACATTACATTTTTTGTGTTTAAAAAAAGAACGTTTCAGTTTAACCACAAATTAATAATTTTCATATCATTATTTATAGTTTTAGTTAATTTAATTAAATTATCACCTCAGAAAATGATACAAGTATCATCTACATACCTAAATATTTTTCCAGCGAACCATTACGAAACACTCGAGAAGTTAACGAACCCATTACATTTCTTTTTTTTTAGATTTTTTCTTTTTTTAGTCTGCATTTGTTTTCTGTACCATTTCCGATTTGGATCATCCTTAAAAATCATGTGAGGTGATTTATGTTGAAACAATGCAATATTTATTCGTGAACAAGGTCAAACAAAGGTCAGTTCAAGAATTTTTCGACTCATTCGTCTTTGTCATAAAAACTAGGCTGGGGGACGGAGGATTTGTGTTTTTTTTTTGTGTGTGTGTATGTGTATGTGTAAACATGAACATTTAAGAAAGATTTGGTATCGATTCAGTACTTTAAATACACTGTAAATTTTTTTGTGTTATATCTATACGGTTTACGTAAAATAATTTTTTAGTACCTCCCAGGAAACCATACCATAGTCTATAATGGATTGAGCAAGTGAAAAATATATTGCCTTTAAGAGTTCAATTTTCATAAAGTTGCGTAAAATCCTAAATTTATAAGGAGCTTTGTAGACAGGAAACCAAAGAATCAATATGTAAATTAAATCTTAAATTTGAGTCCAATGTCACACCAAGATTTTTAACACTAAAAGGGATAGGCAAGAAGAACACACATCATTATCATCACAAGTATGAAAATCAAAGTTTAAATTATTAGTACTTATTTTCTTTTTTAATTAAAATTTTAATACATTACATTTTTTGAGTTTAAAAGAAGAACGTTTCAGTTTAACCACAAATTAATAATTTTCATATCATTAGTATCATACTATCATATTTATAGTTTTAGTTAATTTAATTGACTTATCACCTCAGAAAATGATGCAAGTCTCATCTGCATAGCTAAATATTTTCCATTGAATTTAATTTTCAAAAAATCATTAATATATAAAAGAAACAAAATTGGGCCAAAGACTGTACCTTGTGGTACTCCCGATTCCACGCGTAAAGAAGTACTATAAACTGTTGCAACCTTTCTGACTTGAGTTCTGTCCGATAAATATGATTCAAGGAGATTAAGAGATATTAGAAATATCAATACACTCAAGTTTTTTTTTAGAATGAACAGTGTCCAGAAACAATCCAATAACGTAATTGCCTTAATTAATTTCTTGTTATATCAAATTGTTAGCAAGAAACAAAACCCGCTCAGTAGATCTGCCTGAAGAAATCCTCACTGTTTTGGAGAACTTTTTCTATTTTTATAAAAAAGTCCATTAATGTATTTTTAATTGATTTTTCTAGAATTTTTGATATGGATAAAGTTAATGAGATAGGCCTATATAACCTCTAGTTTTGAACCAGATTTAAATAATTGTATTAAAAGCAGGTGAATATTGACGAAACGAATAAGGTAAATTTGTAAAGCTCACCAAAGGTGTAATTATAAATTTCGAAATCTTTTTAAGAACGAAATTATTTAAAAAGTATTATTATTTTTCAAACAGTTAAAAAACTTTTAAAATTATATAAGTTAAGTTTTTAAAAATCAAAACATGTTTTAAATTATAAACAATTCTCACAGGGAAAGAAATGCAGAATTAAAAGACTGGCAAAATAGGCTGAAGAAATAAAGAATGTAAAAAGGATTATTCAAAAATCGGGAGATTCGGTCTGGTAGGTAGGTTTCAGAAAAACATTTCTTTATCGTGCCAACGTTTCGATCTTTATTGAGATCATCTTCAGAGCTCAAAGCGTTTGTTTTCAGCGTAAGTGTTCCATTCTTGCGTGTCGTGTTGAGAGTGCCCAAGATTTCTGAATAATCATCGACTAACTGTAACTAATCATCACACAAATGTAAAAAGGGCTGTAATGTTCAATAAAGCTCTTATCCTTTAAAAAAAATTTTGTCAAGTTTTGTAAGTTCTTTTATTATTAGAAACTGGTTTATTTACTGTAATATTTGCTTTCTTCGAAATCAAGTTTCGATTGTGCATTAAAAAAATGTCTTCGTAAGTGTAGCATAAAGGCATACTTCAGATGTACACGATCTTTGCAATATTTTCAAGGTTCCGCTAGCAGATTGATGTTTGATCACCATAGACTGCTTAAACTTTGTTTATGTAATTGTCAGACACGTTTTTCAACAAATTTTCAACAATTGCCGTACCGTTGGTTCAAACTTCACAAATCTCAAGGTCGTCACGCTTCACGTTGTCTTTCTGCACGATTTCATACTCTGATAACCGAAATAAGTGTGACATTTTTGGTTTTTCCTCTAATTCTGAACCGGTCGAGAAGTAGAGGTCAAATATTACCGGGTAATTTTTCTCCTTTAACGCCCCAAACACGTTCATTAGAAAAGCATTACAACGAGAATGAAAAAAAAAATGGGAACAGAAAACGAAACACGCACACGTACGAAAAGGAACAAGAGTACAAATAGTTTACCACACCCAAACAGCCTTGCACTCTAAAAAGGCAAGAAGTTCAAGGACCAATGAAAGTGTTGGATTGTGTACTGCGCCCACATCTAATGGACCATCCGATTGTGCACTTGCTACCCGTTCGGCATTAAAATTTTCATTTACAGTTTGAAAAATGAGCTCAAAATTGTTCTTGGCTGTAGGACAGCTTTCGACAATTGTTCTAATATCTAGCTATTATGGCATCTTTGTGTAACAACAGTGAATAAGGCTCGCAAATGGCACCCATCTTCTCCAAAATCAAGAATATGAAGTACAGGATATTTTCTAATTGGCCAGACTTGGGGATCTTACAATAACTGACGTTGTTATCAGTGAGTATGTAATACAAAAGTTAGTATACCATTTAAAATGACGAATTCAAAGTGAGAAATTCTGATTTTCGTAAAAAAAAGAGTGACATATTCTCAAGAATCCAGCAAAATATTCTGTATCTATATGTCTGTATTAGAGGAGTAGATTACATAGTGTATAATACATTGTAAAACAGAAAATTGCTTTACATAATAAAATATAATCAATCTTCTATCGTGAATTTGATCATGCGTCACGATATGATATAGTTGTTAGATATACTGACGGACACTGCTTAAGGTAAGGTTTCCCGTGAATCTGTGGTCCCGTTCGATCCACTTATTCTCGGCAAATTCAGGATAATGCATTATAATCCACGTGTAGGTCTAGTTGTCGGCCGACGCTCGGGCTCGCAATTAACCGGCCGGCAATTTATACCGTTATGAATCCGATTGGGAGGTGTTTGAGGCCAGCAGCGGACTGCAGGGAATGGAAGCTCCCGTGAAGAATAGGGTACCGTTCTAGAAGAATAGGATGAAGCTAGGTCTCGTGACATGCACAAAATCTGTTCGATTAAGGACAATTAAGGAGATAACGTTTCCACCATGGCGTTTTATCACATTATGCCCAAGCGTCAATGTTTTTGGTACTTAAATGATTTAAAACAAAGTAAAAGTTCAAATGTTTTTTTTTTTTGTCGTTGTTAACTTTTCATTTAAATGAAAATGAACGATTTATAGACTTAGTTTTTCATTTCACCTGATGCGAAGAGTAAGCAACAAAATAAAAATAGAAAAGAAGAGTAAGGAAGAGAGACAGGACTATATGTAGATAGACGAAAAGGGAATGTCTAAGAAAGGAAAAGAGAGAGAGAGAGAGAGAGAGAGAGAGAGAGAGAGAGAGAGAGAGAGAGAGAGAGAGAGAGAGAGAGAGAGAGAGAATTGAATTGAAGCGCTTTGTAATCCTATACATTATATATCCTTCATATATAATCATTTATGATCCTCACAGATGTGAAGACAGCTCGCAAAGCCTCACTTCTTCTCTAAACTCAAGGATATGAGATATTAATTCAGATATTGTGAGATGCGGTCGGGTGTGATGTAGGTTTCAGAAAAATATTTTCTTTATCGTGCCAACGTTTCGATCTTTTATTGAGATCATCTTCAGGGCCTGGGAATTACAAACATTGTTTACATTTAACAAATACATTTAGGATGTGGATAAGTGAATTTATACAATGCAAAATATATTTTATATTCAAACAAAGTATTTCTACTCACTCAAAGTGTTTTTTCACTTCAAAGAAGCCGACGCCTTCCACAAAATTGTCTTTTATATACCGACTTCCTTCCCCACCCTTTCAAAACCAAACATATATAAACATAAAACAGCAAAATCTCACTGGCACTCTCAACACGACACGCAAGGATGGCACAATTACACAGAAGGCAAACACTTTGAGTGAGTAGAAATACTTTGTTTCAATATAAAATATATTTTGCATTGTATAGATTCACTTATCCACATCCTAAATGTATTTGTTAAATGTAAACATTGTTTGTATATCCCATGCCCTGAAGAAGATCTCAATAAAGATCGAAACGTTGGCACGATAAAGAAAATGTTTTTCTGAAACCTACATCACACCGGACCGCATCTCACGATATCTGAATTACTATCGATTAACGGTCACTAATCTCTACACATTTCGATATGAGATATACTCTATCATTTAGCCAGACTTTGTGATTTTATGGTAATTGACGTGGTGAATAGTATGTAATCCAATAATTAGTAGTAAGAAAGGGAAATAGAGTTTGTGAATGAGAGAGTGGGTGAGAATGAGAGTGAGTAACTGAGGGATAGTAAAAACGAATGTGAGACTGACAGGTAGGCAGAGGTAAAATTAAAGAAATGAGAAGGTAGATTTATATGTAAATAGAGAAGAAATGATAGAGAAAGAGACAAGGAGTGACATAGAGAGTGGTTTACGCAGTTTTTATGAATCACTCAAGATTTAGCCTCTAGGGCCAATCTTGCATCTTTTGTCATATTATTGTGTAACTATATGAAATCATATGTTACAAGGAGAGAAAAGGAAATGGATAGATCAATTCAAGAAAGAGGTACACAAGCAGACATACGGAAAGTGAGGTGAGAGATAGATGGATAGTACGGAAAGAAAAGAAAAAATAAAGAAATAAAAAGACAGATATATATATATACATAAATAGAAAGAAGACAGCGAAAGAGAAAGAGAGAGAGAGAGAGAGAGAGAGAGAGAGAGAGAGAGAGAGAGAGAGTAAGAAAAACCTAAAGATATCCAGGCAGAAGATGACTAGAATAGAATATATATTTAAGTGATTTATAAGACGTAAAGGGAGTAGAGAAAAATGAAAATCATGTACAGTGACTAAATTCGAAAATGCCCATACAAAAGAAATAAAAAGGTAGATAAATAAACAAGTGAATAAAGTAATAGAAAGAATGACTCAAGAGAGAAGGAATGGTACAGGTATTGATTGATTGGATGATGGATTAACACTTCGTTTTTTCAATCACTCAACGTTTGATACTAATAACAACTTTTAGATCTCATATCTTACAACCGTTACTATATAACAGCAAAATAATGCAAGAGAGAGTGAAAGAGAGGGAGAAGAAAGGGTGAGAAAGTGTGATAGAGAGTGAGAATGATAATGAGTAACTGAGCGAGAGTAAAAGAGAGTGGGAGACTGACAGGTAGACAGAGGTAAAATAAGACGAATGATAGAGAAAAAGAAAAAGAGTGACATGGAAATGAACAGATTAAAGCAATTTTTATTAAATCACTCAAGATTTCGTCTCTAGGACCGCTCTTGCATCTTTTGTCATGGTACTGTATGTTTCTATGTGATATTATATGTTACAAGGAGAGAAAGGAAATAAATAGACCAATTAAAGAAAGAGATAGATAAGAAGACATACGGACAGTGAGTGGAATAAATAGATAGATAGAGTGAGAGAGAAGTAAAAATAAAGAAATAAAACGATAGATAAATACATAAATAGAGAGAGATAGAGAGAGAGTGAGATAGGGGGAGAGAGAGAGAGAAATAGTTTGAGAAAAAATGATAGAGAATAATTAATTTGATTATTATTACTTAATAATTAATAATTTTTTCAAACATGAAAAAGTACCTGCGGCTCAATCAATTGCATTTATAAACCAAATGTTAATTAAGTCATAAGCCTTGTAATAATAAATAATACTTGAGATAATTGTGGCATTTAATAAGATTTTTTTTATTAACCTAAATAAAAGTGATAAAAACATTCTTTTTTTTTGTAATAAATGAGACTTTCGTTAAAAAGCCAGTTGGCGTGGGTTTAGTTCGGTGTGTAAACTGCGGTAAAATAGGAGAGAAACATCTGTAAAATTAAAGAGTCAGCTTTTATCGCTTTTGACGTATCAAAGAGTGATTTCTCACTCTGTGGATCATTTCAAACGAATCCTACCCAGAGCTGCCGAAGGTTTCTCGTCCGCCTACTATATTTTCCCCATTTTAAAAATTCAGGACGGGCACAGCCAACTTTTTAATTGCACTCTTGCCTCGCCGATAAATCAGCCAGCGCCTTGAAATTAACTGGAAGCTCTTAGAATCCGCCGGGATGAGTTATAATGCCGTAAACACGATTAAACGAGCCCCCCGCTCTCAATCATTGATGGATGCGGCGGGTTTTTAAACTGAGAGATGAATTGAAAATCACATTTTTCTCCCGTTACTTACCTCCATCCTTTTTCCGGGCCGATCCTCAAATATGCTTCTACTAGATTTGTAACCACGAAACATAATTAGTCGAACATAATGGACATGACCCGTCAAAAAAAACTATTTTGTTACATAAATCGAACTAATGTATGATAATCCAACATCAAGAACTTTAAGAGACAGCTAAGAAAGAATAAAAGAACGAAAACACTTTTGTGTCCAATGAACAGGCTCTCTTAAGGACAACAACAGTAACAACAATAACCAATACAAATATAGAAAATAACAAGAGTGATAGATAGACAGATAGACAGGTAGAGAGGTAGATAGATATAGGGACAAATATACAAATAAATATACAAATAAATAGACAAATAGATAGATGCATAGAGAGGTAGATAGATAGAGAGACAGAGAGATAGGCAGAGAGAGAGAGAGAGAGAGAGAGAGAGAGTAGTGCTCATTTCAAATTTTCAGTTAAGATTTTTCTTAATAATGTTTCTGAAAAAAATCACCATGTTTAAGTTTAATAAAGAGAAAAAAGAATAGAAGAAAAAAACACTTTTATGTCCTAAGAACAGGCTCTCTTAAGGGCAATAACAACAACAACCAATACAAACATCTAAAAAAAAATATTTAAAATAATAAAATTTAAAAATTAAAAAAAAAGAGAGAGAGAGAAAGATAGATAGAGATACGGATAGATAGATAGATAGATAGATAGAGAGAGAGATAGAGAGAGAGAGAGAGAGAGAGAGAAAGAGAGCGAGAGCGGGAGAAATGTGATGTTGATGATAAACGCTTTATTAGAGAGAGAGAGAGAGAGAGAGAGAGAGAGAGAGAGAGAGAGAAAGTGAGAGAGAGAAATGTGATGTTGATGATGAACGCTTTATTAGAGAGGGGGAGAGAGAGAGAGAGAGAGAGAGAGAGAGAGATAGATAGATAGAGAGAGAGATAGAGAGAGAGAGAGAGAGAGAGAGAAAGAGAAAGTGAGAGAGAGAAATGTGATGTTGATGATGAACGCTTTATTAGAGAGGGGGAGAGAGAGAGAGAGAGAGAGAGAGAGAGAGAGAGAGAGAGGGAGAGAAAGTGAGAGAGAGAAATGTGATGTTGATGATGAACGCTTTATTAGAGAGGGGGAGAGAGAGAGAGAGAGAGAGAGAGAGAGTGAGAGGAGAGAGAGTGAGTGAGAAAGAATTGACGAATTTTGGCTCATGATTTTTCCTTCTCGAAGGTGGAATAATAGGTCATCTCAAAAAAACAACAACCAGTTTTTCTTTCAATCCACACGTTTCGGATTTATTTTAATCCTTCCTCAGGTGAGTTAACGCAGTGGTTAAAACAGTGGTCGTCAGTCAATAACATTTGTATAAGTCTTTCCGACTCCGAACAAACGTTTTAATATTTTTAACACGACTTGAAGGACTTGAACCTGACCGGAGTCATTCAGAAAAATCATAAGTTAAATTGTTGAGGCCGAAGTATAAGAAAACATCGTTAAAAGAATTTTTCTCATTTCAAATGTTCAGTTAAGATTTTTCATTTTCTATAGTGATTATAGTGCAATTTGAAATTGGCAAGTTGTTTATTTTACCTCTTAAGGCTAGTAGTTTATCCTAAAACCACCAGGATAATCTAACATGCCTTCAATGGAGGAGAAAGACATATTTTACCCAAATGCGACACAATGAAGGAAAACAAATAAATTATTTGGCCGGACAGATCAGGGAAGAGAAAGAGAAATATTTATTAATTATTCAGAAATCGTGAGATGCGGTCTGGTGATTTTCAGGGCACTCTCAACAAGACACGCAAGAATGGCACAGTTACACAGAAGACAAACACTTTGAGCTCTGAAGATGATTTCAATAAAGATCGAAACGTTGGCACGATAAAGAAAATGTTTTTCTGAAAACTGCATCACACCAGACCGCATCTCACGATTTCTGAATAATTATCGATTAACGGTCAATAATCACCACACAGAAATATTTATTTTCAGTATTTATCACAATAATAAAATTTGCAAAATGTTTACTTAAATGAAAAATTCAAAATTTATTAATTATTCGATTGTTTTGTACGTTTTGTTTATACTAATCAGCGTCCTTGATTTATAACATGTAAAATTATATCAATACGATCTAAGTTGTTGTTTTTCCATTCTAGTATAACTTAAGAGAAAATTGTTTCAAAAGAGAAGAGAAATGAACATGCGAAACCTTGAGAATTATTGGAGATCTGCTTACTCTTACAAAAACGAACTTGCAAAATGCATGAAATGTACCTTATAAAATCATGGGATCAGCGAAATTAATAACAAACAATACAAATATTTTTGAGATACTAGGTCAAAAATCTATTGGAGTCAAGAAGACAAATTTATTTCACAATTATTAAATATCGTGTCTATGTACGTTTTAATTTTTTTAAAGCAGAATAAGAAAATATTATGTAAGACCTAATAAATGAGATGAGATATAAAAAGCTAAGTTAATAAAACCAGGACCAACAGTAAAGTAGACAAATAAAAGATTTTTGTTTAAAAACAATGCAGATTCGTTTTACCACAATTTACCACCCATAAATACAAATTCAACGCATTTCTGCATTTTATTAAAATTCAACATTATGACAACCGTTTAAAAATTACATTTTTGTATAATTTTCCAAAACAATGAATAGAATCAGCGGGCGAGTAAATTCAAACTATCTATCAAAGTAGATACTTAAAAAAATTTTACCATGATCAAAATTGATATATAAGAGATTTTGTCGGAAAAATAATCACTTTAAAACGGCCGAGTGTATCCTGATTTTTATATAGAATACCATTAAATAGAATCATACCACAACGGACCTGCAAGACAATAACGTAGTTTATAGCATGACTTGTGAGACAAATACAAAACCCGCATCATACTTTACAAGGGTGCAAAAACCTTTAGCCTACATGAAATGGGGTTAACCTACCCCCCCCCCTATAAATAGAAAAGAACTTGAGATCAAAAAGTAAAACTTGCTAGAACTTGTACTGAATTCTCGTTCTTATTTGCTCACTTGTAAGGTCATAAAATACCAAAGCTTGGTGATACAGGCCCACAGATGCGATCTGCTACCTTCCAGCGTTTGTAACTTCGTGGACGTTGGAAAAAATCCGTAAGAGTTAGAAATTTCATATTAAGTGTGTACTTCAGCAAAAAAAGCCCCCGTTTGACCCAGCCCAAAAATGTCTTTCATTTTTGAAACTTTTAATATATCTTATTTAATAGGATCGAGGGTATAATAACCTTGAAATACTTACAAGCACAACACAAGGCAGGAAATAATTTTTTCTAATAATGTAAATTAGGTATTTAAAATGTAATTTCTCGGCCCTATAAATGTTAAATATAAATTATTAATAATAAAAATATAAATTATTAATAATAAAAGGTTTTCCTATTTATCAATTTATATTGTTACATTGTTATAAAAATACATATTTAACGGATTTTGAAGAGTGTGTTTAATAATTTGAACTTTTTATATTTAATGACGGATTGAAAAGCGCCGATGGGGTCGGCTGCGGGATTTATATACAGGAACGCAGCATACAGATCGCTCTCCCGAGTACGGCCAGCATATACACAGCAGAAATGACCGCTATATCATCTGCACTAAGACAAGCTATTAACCTGCCAGATAAAAAATTCGTAATCTGCACAGATTCCTTAAGCGCAGTTTCAGCCATACAAAAAAAATTTTCTGTGGACCCATTGGTGCGAACAGTGTATGAAAACTTGAATATATTAGCACAAAATGAGTGCGAAATTATCTTCCTCTGGGTTCCGGGTCACGTCGGCCTTAAAGGAAACGAAGAGGCCGACAAAGCGGCGAAAGAAGCAGCGAAAATGCCGCACGACCCGGACCAGTTAGTTAGTGGTGGCGGATATTAAAAATTCCTTGAAACAATTAAGCTGGAATGAATGGCAAAACAGATGGAACGCCCTGATGAAAAACTAAAGGTGTTAAAACCGACAGTCAAACCTTGGGTCCCTGAAATTCTCAGAAAGAAAGAATTGTACTTGCACGATTAAGGATAGGCCATACCCGCCTAACACATGGACATCTCATCGGCAAGAGACCGAGGAAATGCCCCATGTGCGGCGCAATTGTACCAGTAAGACATATTTTAGAAGAATGCGAACAACTAGTGGCCTTCCTAAAGACATAACAAAAGTACTTAAGCACAACAGTATTATAAACGGAAGGTCATTGATTACCTAAAATTAATCAATGCGTATGGCTAGATATAACCCACCACACGTGGTATATCCCTCCTATTTGTATGAATGTATTTATTTGCGTGAATGTCGAAGTATGCATGGGTGTGGCTGTGACGGAATATCAACAGGCCCACCAAATTAGTATAGATATGTTATATATTTGTAGTATGATGTGAGGGACGGGTCATTGGCATTTCGTTGGTACTATATTTCCGTAGTGTAGTGGCTTGTCCAGAATGAATGTATTTTTTAGCGTGAGAGGTGATGCGTGAAAGGACGTGGCTGTCGAGGAATATCGAGTACTCCACAGGCCCGTCAAGCAATTTAGATTAGGATAGGTTAGTGTGTGAGTGGAACTTGTAAATACCGTTTGAACGTATTTATTAGTGTGAAAGACAGGGGGCCGCAAGATCACGATAATCTTCCGACCTCCAATTTAGTTGTAGTATAGGTTAGTAAATTAGTATGAATGTGAATTAAGAAAATGTGTAAATATTATATCTATGTATTTTAATTTATCACGTGTGGGAGGGTAACAACAAACAAGATAACGAATCTTCTATTAGGTGAATAGGAAGGCAACAGTTGTTTAGTTGAAGCATAAGAAGATTCAGAAAAGAATATACACATAAGATAGATAAGAAGACAAATGCGAGAAGGCTTATATGTGGGGCGCCGGCGATGACCCTGGTAGTTAGCCGGCAAAAAAAAAAAAAAAATTGAAATATATAAAGAACAAACAATACTTTTTTCGGCTCATAAGGCTCTTTAGCAAGAGAACTCGCTCGGATATGCTTCTAAAATTTTTCCTCCTGGGATCCCTAAAAAAAGAAAAATCTTAATTGTCTGTTTAAAAAATTTACTAATATATAATATTTATAATGTGACGAATTGTGTAAAGAAGTAGAAAAACCTGATGAATTATTATATATATGTTTATGGGGTTGAACCGGCACAGGATCATTTGCTCGGTCCGTCTACACTCGCAGGATTTGTATGAAAGTCTGGTTCCATTTGTATAACGTAATTCGTTATTATTCATTTACGCAAAAGCAATAGTGAGCATATTACGCATATTCTGTGCAGCCTGTACTAACGAATTACCAAGATTAACGTAAATCGAGTATATCCAGATTCATAAATGAAATACTATTCAAAATAACCATACCACAAAGGACCTGCAAGACCTGTTTGTGGCATGACTTGTCTATACGATAGACAAATACAAAAACTAGATGAAAATTAAAACAACGGTTTAAAGAAAAACTCAGATCCTTTAAAGTCAACGAGGAAAAATCAAACTAGACCTTAATGCTTACACTTAATACTTCAAAATCACAGACCGTAAACATAGAATCAAGTATTACTTTAAAAATTAATTAACAAAAAGGACGATTATTTAACATTCTGGACAACTAGTTGAGATAAAACAGTCAGTGTCATGAGCGGGATTCGAACCCACGACCTTCGGCTTGAGGCGCCACTTCAGCTATCGTGACTTCGATCCACTCGGGCACTAACTTCTCAACTCAACCCCACCTTTTGAATTTTCCCTCTTTTTGCCATTTTTCAATCCCGCTCGTGACACTGAATTTTTTTATCTCAACTAAAAACCTTAATTAATTGAATGTTATTTTTGGTCATGCAGACCACGAAAAATAGTGAATTCTGGAGAACTTAGAGACATACGAACAAATAAAAATTAAGATGGAAAGTAGTGCAGAGAGAAACTCAATTCCACGACTAATATCACAGCAGTAAAAACATTACATAAAAAATATAATATTATTTTTAAATAACAACTGTCCAACTCGCTCATCGTATTGGTTTACTAACGGCTACCATCACTGGATGGTAACTTCAAGCTTTCCTGCTACCGTTAATATGTTTATATGTAAATATTATCTGCTTTACTTGTTGCGTCGAAGAATGCAGTTGTTACAAGCAAATAAAAAGTTTTAAAAAAATAACAACTGACAACAAACAAATAGCTACCCCAAGGAAAACCGACTTCACCGCTGACTAACCACGCCACTAGCTATAACTGATAGATCCAAAGGCGCATAAATTACACCAGGACAGACGGAGAGACAGTTCCTCACTGAAGATGAAACTCAAATTTAGCAAACATTAAAACATTAAATATTAAAAGCCCATGCGTGTAGGCGGAACCAATAACTCAGTGACGGTTCAGCATACCTCTCTGTCTAATTACCTAAAAATTTATGTCAAACAGATCAAACCAGCAAAGATAGGCGGACCAAGTTGATCATTACAAACCATCCGTTTTTCCACTGACCTCAAGAAGAAATCTCGCAATAATGTTTTAAAATTATTTATTATCGATTTGTCATTGATCAAATAGCGGAAATATAGCTCTATTTCGGTTACTTGATCTTTCATCTGTGTTGTCACTATAGATTTGGGCGTCTTTTGGAAAACGAATCGGATCTTGATTATACCACACCATAGTAATTTAGCATTATTTCGAGTTTTGAATTCAAATAAATGAGACGATCCGATGTCAGAGAGGATAAAACGGTTTAAATTAGCTTTACAAAGTACAAACGTGCTTTAAGATAATCAATATAATCCAAGGTGAATAAAGAATAACTGTAGGCTCTAAATAGTCGGAATAGGTCCGGTTGTCGGATCCGTACGCCTTAGGGCTCTCATTAAGTAATTGGCAATTGATATACGAGTGCATTGGAGGGATTTCGCAATAGGGAAAGACGCATTATTTATGCTCCCAGCATTGAGGCCGAGTGGAATCTGAGAAGGATCGCAACATGGCTTCCGATCCAGTGATATGGACGTAATTGGAGATGGCCGGGTACTTCACGATGCCTGTCCTCGTTAGGGCGCGCGTGCCTTCTGGTGCTCTGGTTTTCACGCTAAAACCCTGATATATACAGGATACCTCGTTGTAAAGAAATTAAATGTGACCCGGGTTTATCCTGGCCATCATCACTTTGGTACTTTTAAGACACTTTTTAACCCATTCTCGGTCTCATAAGGCACACCATTAAAATATAACCTGGGTATCAGCAAGCATATCTCATTCCTCTTCTCACAATAAAATAGAAGGTTTTGTTTAATATTTTTACAAATTATAATAATCAGTTATTAATAATTTTTGTTTAATTTGTTTTCAATTCCCAATTCATTACACATCCTTTAGAAAAGCCTTCAACATGGAACAATTCGATTTTCGTTATCAATTTATGTATTAAATATGTTATTCGCTGTAAAGTCTGCAAGAAACATCTTTACTGTGACTTGTAGAGGAAGTCTTAACGAATTTAGAAATCACAGAGAAATTTTTTAAACTTATTTTTAGTATTATAATATTAAATTTTTATTAAACAAAACCTTCTATTTTATTGTGAGATGAGGAATGAGATATGCTTGATGATACCTAGGTTATATTTGAATGGTGTGCCTAATGAGGCCGAGAATAGCTTAAAAAGTGTCTTAAAAGTACCATATAATTTTTTTAACTTATTTAATAACTCCAATACCAAAACCACACAAATCCCCCAGTGCCCCATCCTCTTATAGAGCAATAAGCCTCCTTCCTATTTTATCCAAAATCTTTGAACGTATCCTCCTTAAAAGACTAATTCGTATATTCGACTCTGAAAACGTAATTTCTAATCATCAATTTCGGTTTCGAACTCTCCATTCCACTGTTCAGCAGTGCATCAGAGTTACACGATATCTTCGGCTCTAGAAAACAAACAATACTGCTCAGCCGTATGTTTGGACGTTACAGAAGCATTTGACCGAGGAGGGCACCCCGACCTCCTCTATAAGTTAAAATGTATCCTCCCTCATTCCTACTACCTTATCGTGAAATCCTTCCTCTCAGATCGATGGTTTAAAGAAAGAATCGGCACGGATTTTTCATCTATCACACCTATCAAAGCTGACGTTCCACAAGGAAGTATCCTAGGCCCAATCCTCTTCACCATCTACACTGCTGACATACCCACACATCCAAACACACAAATCACAACCTACGCGGATGATACCGCAATCTTATCAGTACACTCCAATCCTATCCTAGCAACAGAAGCACTCCAACAGCACCTGAACCTTATTGCCAACTGGTGCAATCTATGGCGGATCAGGTTAAACGAACAAAAAAGCCAACAAGTTACATTTACGCTCAAACGACAAACCTGTCCACCAGTGCACATTTACAACAAAATAATACCACCATCGATCCAAGTCCGCTACCTTGGGCTTCACGTAGATAGTAGACTTACTTGGAATCTACATACACGATTAAAACGGCAAGAACTTAACAAAAGATATGGACTACTCCGACGCCTTCTTGGACCAAAATCAAACTAAGCATACATAACAAACTAACCGCCTACAAAACACTCATCAGACCTATTTGGACCTACGGAGTCGAGCTGTGGGGCTCGGCCAAATCATCCAATATCCAACGAATTCAGTCGTTTCAATCTAAAGTTCTCCGCCGTATCCTCAATGCTCCCTTCTATGTCACACATCAAACGATCCATAAAGATCTTAAAATCCCTTTCGTCAAAGATCTTATCCAAACACGCTTCTTCACTTTTCACTCTAAACTCTCCCTCCACCCTAACTCACTTGCCCTAACTCTGACCTCAACATCTCACCCTTACAATCCTCCACACCGTTTAAAACGACGATGGCCTCGTGACCTTCTATCTAACCCACCGAATTAACTTTAACTCCCCCCCCCCCAATTAAATAAAAGTTGGTTTCTCTCCCTACTGCCTACTGGTCTGACAGGATTGTCAGATTTGTTTATAACTAACTATTTGCTCAATGTATATTATGTACAGATAGCAATAAATAAAATAAACATCTTTAAAAAAAAACTTATTTTTGCTGTGCATGCGTTTACAAGTTATTTTTGCTTTGATGTATATAGACTCAATTCTGCACATGTCTGCACTAGTGTACATACATGTGTTAGTCCATCAGCCACTTCGGGTTCATGGCGGCCCGGGGACAGACCATGGTCTTATCCGCACTTCCGTCGAACTTAGTTTCAGGTTGCTATCGACATGGACATTTCAGCCCCAAACCATTCAGGTTTTACCTATTACACTTACTCTGTCACACAATCTTAATACGTTCCCTCTTATTTGTATTCTTTTAAGTCATGTATATTCGACATTCCTCCATTACCGTTGACACATATAAACAACTGCACAAGCATTAGTTTAATTGAGGGTTGATGGGTATACTTGTATTCATCCATCAATGATCTTGAACTACACACACCCACACGCTTATAAATACATTCTGAAACAGTTAAAACATCTTGCACCACATTTATTATATATAAACGTATACAACAATAAGCTGAGTAGCAATGAAAAAAAGATGTGTATTCCATACAGAATTACCCAAGTTTCCTCTAGAAATCGGCATAGGCGACCCAATGATAGGCTTACAGGTTTTTTCCCCGCAACAGAAAAAGGTTACATTAGCCATCGGGGTGCCGGTGCTTTTGAAAAAAAGCCCATTTTGTTCCTGGAAACCTTACAGTGATGAGCGCCGTGTCAACCTTACAGTTTATATCAGTAATTTTTTCTTAACCTAGAAGAGAAAATAATCAGGATCTTATTAAAACAAATCAGACCAATACCAAGTTACAAAAATAATAACATCTTGCTAGGGAATAGGCAAAAAATTGTTCTTAAAAAATTTGTATTCATTTTTAGCACTCTTCAAAAAACTTTAAATATTAAATTTTGCAGAAGTGAAAAATACAGGGTGAGCATAATCTCTATTTACCCTCCAAGAAAATAAAAACCTAGATAAGTGAGTTTCTTACGTACCACAAAGTTTTGATCTAAAGAGATGGAAACTTAAATATTTCAAATAGCAATAAACTTATCACCGTTAATTTTTTGAAAGGGTATTTGACTGAATTCAACGGTGCAAACGGTTTTAAATTTGGATCACGGTTTGCAAATTATTCTCATTCTCTTCTCCACTTTTTCTTGTAACCCTTGACCCTCGAAACATTTTTACGATAAGCACGGTAATCCAAAAAATGTAAAACTAAATTTTGATAACTTAATTTCTAAGTTTAGTGTTAACTATGCATCAAAAAATTTCAATCTTTTGTGGGGTTTCTTCATAAGCTTCAATTGTCAACATATCAATGATTATTTAAGTCTTGTTTGTTGAACTTTTTTTTTTAAGTTTAAGTGTATCGAAATTTTCAGCAGGCTGAATTGCGCATTAATGAGCTACATCCAGAGCGTCATGTTCATCTATGATATTCGAAGAAATTGTTATAAAGTTTTTCTTTCTGTACCACGGGCAATTATTAAAACAATAAATAAATAAATTGGTATTTGGCTGAAGAAATTGGAGAGGGTTTTTTATTTAAGTGAAAAGCAATAGTTTTTCTAAATAAAATGGGAACGGTTGCTTCTCTAAAAATCTTTGAATTCACCGTCAAAACCGATTTAAATAATGTACATAGTGTATAAAATTGCCATTTAAAATAGTTAAGTTCATATTCGTATCGTACCGTTATCATGGAGAGTTAGACTAAAACTTTTTGGTTCATAAGTAACTAGACAAAAAATAAAAGTTTACGTGTCTCGAGGTTTGCCCTAAAAAGACCTCAATAAAAAAATATAAGGGAACAGACGTTAAACTCACCCGTGAAATTACACGTAGCTTCTTTTTTTAAATTTTATATTCGCTGTTCTAGTTTATAATTCATAACTGCTCTGGATTTTATCCAATGCCCTCTGGAAAACCGTTGGAAAGCTTAATTTTTTTCTTCTTTGAGCCAATCCAGCCATCGTTTTTTGTAGTGCTAGCTTTGTTATATGTTGTACTAATTTTTAATAGTTTTTAGTGCTAAATGGAATAGTTTTCAGTCTGTAAATCATGTGTCGTAGAGCAGCTGCAAATTAGTGTGCGTATGAATCGTTAGATTGTGAATTTATGATGTTGTCAGTGGCATGGGGTTTCAGTATGTTTAGAATTTATATTGTTCTGATCGTTCTGAATAGGTGAAACAAAGATAGTCATGTAAAAAGTCAAATAAGTCGATAGGTACATACTTTGTTTATTGTATATTGTTTAAATTTCAAATCACAAGAAGATCTGGAATAATTCGCAAGTGTATTCTATTTTTATCATGTATAGAACTACCATAATAAAACGTTATTTTTGAAACTGAACTATTCTACCTAGGTTTTTTGTACAAATTCATATTTTGCTCCATTTTTATTTGGTTCTTTATTGCATCGGGCTGTTGGCAAATCCCCCCAGGAAGCAGGACCTCCTTTTTTCTTACCTTGATAAGCAAACAATCCTTAAACTGTCAATTAAGACACAAGAAACCCTGAAATTCTGAGCAAATTAGCGTTTGATAGCAGTTTAATCTAAATTGATAATCTCAGGCTAAGCTATTTAACCTTCTTAAATTATTAACTAAATTGTTGCAATTAATTCGCATTAAACTATAGCCAGAGTGTATTACTTAGAAAGAAAGTGCATTTATGTACGCATTTAAAGACAAAAAATGCATTTTTTAAATTGTCCGAGCTACTATCTGGCAGTCATAAAGAAAAGAGGGTTAACCTTATTTTTATTATTTGTTCATTTTTTGTGAATGTCTAAATTTATAAAGACCTAATTCCAGATGCCGGTTTCAAATGTAATTTAATACTAGTGAAAAACTGGAAGTTACCAAAATAGTACCCCTACTTTTAATAATTTAATAATTACACAAAAGGAGCACACAAACTCACCTTGTTAACTTATATATCCCTCTGCTTTGTCTTTTCATATCTGCTCTCCGAGTCTCTATTTTTATTTTTTTATTTCACAGTCTCAATATTTCCTATCTCTCTCAATCTCTCTCTCTCTATTTTTCACTCANCTCTCTCTCACTCTCTCTCTCACTCTCTCTCACTCTCTCTCTCTCTCTCTCTCTCTCTCTCTCTCTCTCTCTCTCTCTCTCTCTCTCTCTCTCTCTCTCTCTCTCTCTCTGTATCTCTTTCTTTTATTTTCTCAATCACTCATTTAGTCTATTTATCTAAGTTATTGTTATATGCACCATCCAAACCATGGTCGTTTCTGTCACTGCCATCTACAGTTTTATTTAACACCTTGCTATTTACTAATCTTTCATTCATTTCTCTAACGATTTATGATTGATCTCACTATCTATCTCTATTTCATTCTCTCTCACTCTCTTTCACTCCCTATCACCTTTACTACCTTTTTAGCTATTCATATTTTAATCCGATCCCCTTTATATGTTTCTCTATTTATCTATTCATTCCTTCTCTTACTATATAAGTTCAATGATAATGGTTAAAAATCATATTTTCATTATAAATTTTGCACTAATTCTCGCTTGAACTGTCTCAATGTATCTCTTTCGCCTTCTTTATATTATGTATGTATATATATATTTCCCGACATATTTCGTAATGTGTGGTCATTAGTGAACGTTAGTCGATGATTATTCGAAGATCGTGAGATGCGGTCTGGTGTGACGTAGGTTTTAGAAAAATATTTTCTTTATCGTACGAAAGTTTCGATCTTTATTGAGATCATCTTCAGGCCGCAAAGTGTTTGTTTTCTGCATAATTGTACCATCCTTGTGTGTCGCGTTGACACACGACAATGGCACAATTACACAGAAGACAAACACTTTGAGCCCTGAAGATGATCTCAATAAAGGCCGAAACGTTGGCACGCAAAGAAAATGATTTTCTGAAACCTACATCACACCAGACCGCATCTCACGATTTCTGAATAATTATCGATTAACGGTCACTAATCACCGCACATTACAAGTTATGATTATTTGGAGATCGTGAGATGCGGTCTGGTGTGACGTAGTTTAAGAAAAACATTTTCTTTGTCGTGCCAACGTTTCGACCTTTATTGAGATCATATTCACCTTCCTTCCTCACCCCTTCAAAATTCAACGTAACATCATGTACACATATGTAACACACCAAAACATAAAACATCAATACCTCTCTGCCCCTCTCAACATGACACATCTAAACAAACACTTTAAGTGAGTACAAATACATTGATTGTGTCTAAAATTTCTAGCAGTGTATAAATTAACTTTTTTCACATACTACATGCCCTGAAGATGATCTCAATAAAGATCGAAACGTTGGCACGGTAATAAAATGTTTTCTGAAACGTACGTCACACCAGACCGCATCTCACGATCTTCAAATAATCATTAACTAACGGTCAATAAACACCACAGATTACAAGTTATGTTTTTATAAACAGCATATTATTGTTGAGTAACAAACTTCGATATAGATTTTTCGTAAGATTCTTAAAAATTAAATTAGGACCTTCCACAATTGGAACATAATTTTGCGATTTGAAAAAGAAATAAAATACGAATAAAATGAGTATGTACGTTTTACAAGTTAATGTAAAGCATATAATAAAAAAATAATAATAAAAGTATGTAAGTATAGAGTATACAAGTAGACAGAGTGAGTAAGAGAAAAAAAGAAAGGGAAAAGGGAATCAGAGAGAGAAGGAGAAAGCGTAAAAGAGAAAAGAGAGTGAGAGAGAAAAGGTGATGGAGTCTTAGAGAGAGTGGGCGAGGGACATGGACATATTTTATTCGGCGTGACAGAATAGAGAGGGATTACTATATAAAAAGGACGGAAACTAGAGGGCAGAAAGAGGTAACGGAGTGGCGATAGAGAAAAAGAGTAGAAAGGAGTGAGAGGGGTGATATATATATTTATATAGCTAGAGAGAGAGAGAGAGAGAGAGAGAGAGAGAGAGAGAGAGAGAGATGGATATGATATAAGTAAACTTGAGAAAACTTGTTTATCGTAAAATTTAAATTAACTAAATAATATAGGTGTACCAATTACTTTTGGTATACTTTTCAGTCTTTCGCCCATTACAAATTTATGATCGTTAAGACATTAAAACCTTTGGGTGGTTTGTAGATCATAAATTTTTCAATAAGGTAAAGTTCAATTAAAATGTACGTTTTTAAATGTGTGTATTTCGTCTTTGGAAAAAGTAAAATGCGGACATATTATTCCGGCGACAAGTAATTTTTTTCTGAAATCGGAAATCGATGGATGAAAGCTATACAGTGTCGGATATGAACATTGGAGGTAAAATTAAAGATATTTTAATAGCCAAGACATATTTCCGAAAGAATGGACTAATCATTAGGTTTTTTTTTTTAATTTCTCTACCTTAAAATAGAAATAATTTTTATTACAATTAGCTAAGGTTGTTAGTTGAGATAAAAAAGTCAATGGCACGAGCGGGATTCGAACCCACGATCTTTGGCTACATACGCCGCTGCTCTACCACTTGAGCTATCGTGACCTCGATCCACTCGGACAGCAACTTCCCATCTCAACCGCACCTTTTGAATGTTCCCTCCTTTTTGCCATTTTTCGAATGTCGTGTAATCGGATTTGATCCTCGGCGACAAATGAAATGGCCACGGATTCAATTACTTTTTTATCTCAACTAAAAAACTTAATTAATTGTAATATATTAATTCGTCAAGCGGACCACGAAATTAGTGAACTTAACGATTTCAAATGAAGTATACTTTACTAAAGCTCTCCGTGGCCATTTCATTTGTCGTCGAGAATCCAATCCGATTACACGACATTTGAAAAATGGCAAAAAGGAGGGAAAACTCATAAGGTGGGGTTGTGATGGGGCGTTGGTGTCCGAGTGGATTGAGGTCACGATATCTCAAGTGGTAGAGCAGCGGCGTATGTAGCCGAAGATCGTGGGTTCGAATCCCGTTCGCGCCATTGACTTTTTTATCTCAACTAAAAACCTTAAATAATTGTAATATATTAATTGGTCAAGCGGACCACGAAAAGTAGTGAATTTAATAATTTTTATTATTGACATGATTTATAGCTGCTGTCGCATTTTATCTATTTGATCGACCTTTAAGTTTATCTTTGATCTTTGAGACAGTCATTAACATAGATTTTTTCCCCGTCTTTCTTTTATTCTTTTGTTTACATTTTGATTTGATATATTTTGCTCGCCAGATTCGGTGCGGTTGTTCATGTAAACAAATAATGAACTAATGACAGAACAAATTATTCTTGCACCGATTCGGTTCGGTTGAAAACTCGTACTAACTAGATTCCTGATGATATCATTTAGACAGTATTATTTTCACGGTGAGTTTTCACGATTTCACACCGGCCGGGTGTGAAACCCGTTCTTGAGTTGGGCAAACTCTGAGGTAATCAATCCTGGACAAAGAAACGTCTTTTGTTTTTATAACTGATCGTTTTCTTTAAACTGGTTTATAATAATGTTGTATTAATAATAATAATTTTAACAGAGAACATTTACGAATCATTTACGACTAATGTACACATAATCTTTGGGCCAGACGGTTTTTGACTTACGGTTATATAGTTTATGGCTGGGGAAGCTAGTTCAATTTCCACAGCTTAAATTCTTTAAATCCCAAAATAATTCCCAATTTTTCTTTTACTGTTTCAGTGTTCAATCCTACAATCGACGACGCCCATTACATATCGTTTGCTCATGACCTACACATTACATAATCATCCGTTACAGAAGATGCCATCAATCATTCATAATCCTAATGTAACAACGTACCTAAGAATCCACATAACGACGTCTTGAAAACTAATGTGCCGAGACGATAAACTTTGTATTAAAAGTTTGTTCAAATGATTTACGAAACGGTGTGACGGAATTTTTGAAGTATTTCCGCTCTGATAGGGATTGCAGAATTCAAATCCGACTTAGATCCTTAGTCATTTTTTTCAATCTTTTGTTTTTAGTCAATTTGTGTTAATTTCCATCAGCAATGTTTTTGTGATATTAGAAAACTGCACGAGCATTCTTACCGATGAAAAGCTTTGTAACCAAAAAATGTTAGTTGGATATAATTAATTTTTTTTAGAAAATCAAAGTTGATATTCGTATTTATTAACCAAAAAACGCCCCTGAATACAAATATTTGAGACACAAATAATTTTTCTTAAAGTATTCGTCTTCCTAATGAATCCAATTTTTTTCGAAAATAACAAAAACAGTGAGAACTTAGAAACGACTCAAATGATCCACAGTAAAGTTAACAGGCGTTTAGAAACCTATATATTACACGTAAGTTCACAAACCTGCACACCTTAAATAAATAATAACTGATTATATAAAATAAAACGGTTGATGATTTTTTGTTGATTACATACTTATTTTTTACAATAGCAATGGTATAAAATCGATTCGGTATGGGCACCTCGTTGATATAGTCCGAATGTAGAACTTAGTACAAGTTGTAATCCTATGGGCATAGGATAAACGGGATCTCGGTACGAGCTAGATCAAAAAACAAATTCAATTGTTATCTGCCAAGATTTTGACCTATTTTGAGGTTATAGTCAGGGCAAAATTATCTTTGACTACAAATTCACATGATTCAAGGACTGTTATTTTATGAAAATGGTTTTTCATCCAGACCATAGCGAGATTCGCGACTAAAAAAAGTAGTCAATGCACATGACATTTTAAACAGAAACGTAGGAGATGAAGTATATACATAAGGGGCACCGGAAATAAGAGGATATAATTGTCTTAAGGTAACTCAGTACAAAAATGTTAATTTTTAATGCTATAAAAATACGACTTGCGAGGTTTTAACTGGTGTTCAAAAGTATCGGTTTTTACAAAGTCTGTTTTACTAGAATCGTCTTTTCTTTTTTGAAAAATACGAATTTTTAAATGGGACACCGGACATAAGAGGAAATAATTGTCTTAAGGTAATCCAGTACAAAAATGTTTTTTTTTGTTGCTATAAAAATACACTTTAGAGGCTTTAAATGGTGTTCAAAAGTATCGTTTTTTAAAGTCTTTTTTATTGGAACCGTCTTTTCTGTTTTGAAGAATACGAATTTTTCATTGTGACACCGGGCATAAGAAGAAATAATTGTCTTAAGGTAATCCAGTACAAAAATGTTCATTTTTTGTTGCTATAAAAATACACTTTAGAGGTTTTAAATGGTGTTCAAAAGTATCGTTTTTTAAAGTGTATTTTTTGTTGCTATAAAAATACACTTTAGAGGCTTTAAATGGTGTTCAAAAGTATCGTTTTTTAAAGTATTTTTTACTGGAACCGTCTTTTTTGTTTTGAAGAATACGAATTTTTAATTGTGACACCGGACATAAGAAGAAATAATTGTCTTAAGGTAATCCAGTACAAAAATGTTCATTTTTTGTTGCTATAAAAATACACTTTAGAGGTTTTAAATGGCGTTCAAAAGTATCGTTTTTTAAAGTGTATTTTTTGTTGCTATAAAAATACACTTTAGAGGCTTTAAATGGTGTTCAAAAATTTCGTTTTTTAAAGTCTTTTTTAATGGAACCATCTTTTCTGTTTTGAAGAATACGAATTTTTAATTGTGACACCAGACATAAGAAAAAATAATTGTCTTAAGGTAATCCAGTACAAAAATGTTCATTTTTTGTTGCTATAAAAATACACTTTAGAGGCTTTAAATGGTGTTCAAAAGTATCGTTTTTTACAAAGTTTGTTTTACTTGAACCGTCTTTTCTGTTTTGAAGAATACGAATTTTTAAATGGGACACCGGAAATAAGAGGAAATAATTGTCTTAAGGTAATCCGGTACAAAAATGTTCATTTTTTAGTGCTATAAAAAAACGACTTTAGAGGTTTTAAATGGTGCTTAAAAGTATAATTTTTGACAAAGTCTGTTTTACTAGAACCCTCTTTTCATTTTTGAAGAAAATGAATTTTTAAAGGGACACTGGGCATAAGAGGAAATAATTTTTTTTAAGGTACACAAATATTTTGTTAATTTTTGTAAAAATTTGCCTTTAAGGGCTTTAATGAATGTTTAAAAGTATTTTTTTTTACAAAATCTACTTAACTGGAAGCGGCTTTTCGTTTTTTGAAGATGACAAAAACTATATGACTTTTTAAATGGGCCACCGTACACAAGAGGATACCTCTTTATATATCTAATCTCATTTAGTACAATCACGCATTTAACGTTTTTATATTCTACTTAAACAGAACAAACAGCCTTATGTATAATAGATTTAAAATATCTATAAAACGAAGGACCCATGTTATTAAAAATATATAAAAAAATATCTTAAATTACTTAAATCTTACGATCGATATAGAGAAATATTAGTCGGATATCTAACATTTTACGATCAAGTATCACCAAAAAAAACTTCATTAAAATCCGTGATCTCTCTCCCCTAAGTTTTATCAAGTAAATTTCATCGACATGAAATTAAAATTCCCGAAGAATCAAGCGAATTAATATAAATTTATATCAGTATGAATAAGTGTGTGCTAAAGTATAAATTTTGATTGAAATCTTCAGTGTCTTTCCATGATTTTTCGATGTCCATCAGAAGTTGAATGATTTCAATAAATTTTAATGGTTCAATTATTTATCAGATAGCCAATTTCTAATGATCAGATAACCAATTCAGTCTGTGAGAGGTTTATTTTTTTTATCTTCAGCATTCAAGAAGGCCTGGGGGAAGATTTCCAATTCCGATTCTCGGACTATTATAAGAAAAATGGACGTTGTTGCACCTGTTGGTCTCATTCTAATTTAGCCGTTCCGACCCGAGTAGATGAGGCGGATATGCCAGGATGGCGATCCCGCAGAATGGTACGGGTCGCCGGGGTCAGGACGCCGACGTTCAGAATACATGGCCGACTCCTTCCACGATATATCAAAATGTTCAGACCTGTGGAAAGAAATCCTTTGATTTATACATCAAAACGTTAAGATCGTGTATAATTCTGTGACGAATTGTGGTTATGTCCCAATTAACTAATACAGTCCATGAGGGGTATTTTGTTTGAATTCATGTTGGCTTTAATGGAAAAACAGTTCAATTATTTTATTTCTGTTTAGTTTACCAATTTTCCTTTGAAGAAAGTAAAACAGTAGCCGGGTTTGGCGTGATTTTTCTAGTCCATAAAAGAAGATTAAGAAATCTGATGATTACCCTAATCCACTGAATACAGCACTGAGATTTAATATGATGACGTCCATAGTAGAGACGAAAGGAGTTTGCAGTTTGCAGAAACGACGATGGCAAACTTTAAACTTTGCATCGAAAATAATCCCAGTGGACGTATAATTCGAGAGATAACAGAGATTCTCGCCATATTATGGAAAGTGTGGTTTACAATTTGGCGAAACTTTCCTTTATTGGTCTTTGATATGCCACCCGTGTTAAAAGACATTTGACAGAACGGGTTTCTGTTGTAATTTTCTTTTCTAGATGATAATGGACTGAAGTCAATAGGTAGAAAGTGTATAATAAGTAGTATATCCAATAATGAGTCAAAAGACAGAATGTTAGCAGTTTTGATCTCAAACTCGTCGAGCTACTAGACACGACCAATCTCAAGAAACAAAAAAATAGAAAAAAGATGAAAAATTTAAAAAGACAATGTGACGAAAACTGAGTCCGAAAAAATTTCAAATGAGATTCTCCCATGAAATTGGCAGTTATTTATTCTCTAGAACATCGAACAGAGTTCACGAATGAAACGTCAATTTTATTGAATTACTTTTTTTTTTAATTTGAAAAATCAATTTTCACACCATAACTTTTAATACTTCTCTCGGAATGTAATGAACCGATTTTGATCAATAGATGTAAAAATCATTAATAAAGTGTTCTAGAAGAGTTACGGCTAAGGTATTTTAAAAATAATGCATAATTTATGAGAGAAAAATGTCCAAGTTCAAAAAAATTGATTTTTTTTTGTACATAATTAAAATACTTAATGTATTGTAGGAAAGACAATGACAGATAAATTTTTTGTTTATTTATTTTAATATACAAAATTCCTGCATTTCTGCAGCTCACGTTGTTTTCGTAACTATTTTCTGACCACTTGAAGTATTTTTGTATTATCTCTTTCATCAGAATCAAGTGGTCACTTTCACATTTTTTCGCGTTTTTTTAAATTTATTACGGACATTGAAAAAAAAAATTATATGCATACATAAAAAAAATTAAACAAAGAAAATTGATAAATATTAGCAAAAAATACACACTTGTATATCAAAATACATGGATGTGAAATAAATGTAAATAAAAATTATATAACATTTCAAATACAAATATGCAAGTAATAACTAAATAAACCATATTATTATTGTCATATAATACATTTAAAAAAACGCATCAGATCTCTGCATATGATTGTGCACCTGAACCTTTCTCCAAAAAATCCTCCAACGACATTTTTATTAGGTGTTCGATTTGTTTGGGGCTTATTTTATAAAAAATAATGATATCCGTTAGCCCTTTTTTGGCCTTTTTGAAAACTCGTTTTACATCTCTAATCTCAATAAAAATTCGAAAAAGATGCACAATTTAAAACGAAATTGAGCTCAAAATCTTTCGGCTGAGCTTCTACCATGAACTATTTATTCACTAAACTATCAAAAAGAGCTCACGGTTTTATTGAAACGTCAATTTCATTAGATTATGATTTTGTAAATTTTTCATTTCTACGGAAAACTTTTTTTCCGGAATTTTATAAACCGATTTTGATAAATCATTTTTAAAATATTTGAACAGATTATTATAGATATATATATATATATAGATTTTCGGAAAATTATGACTAAGTAATTATATAATGATAATTATTAGTTCATAGGAAAAAGAAATGTTCTATGTTAAAACAAAATTCACTATTTTTCGTGGTCCGCTTGACCAATTAATATCATTCAATTAATAAGGTTTTTACTTGTGATAAAAACGTCGGCTTCAAGAGCGGGATTCGAACCCACGACCTCGGCTTGATACGCCGCTACTCTACAACCACTTGAGCTATCGTGACCTCGATCCGCTCGGGTACTAACTTCCCATCTCAACATGGCATGAAAAATGTTGCAAAAAGGATGGAAAATTCAAAAGGTGGGGTTGAGATAGGAAGTTAGTGCCCGAGAGGATCGAGGTCACGATAGCTCAAGTGGTAGTAGAGTAGAGGCGTATCAAGCCGAAGGTCGTGGGTTCGAATCCCGCTCATGACACTGACTTTTTTATCTCAAATAAAAACCTTAATTAATTGAAAGTTAAAACAAAATATTTTTTCAAAATTCAAATCGTTATTGAATTAAATTATTTAACTCAGAGAAATTTGTTAGCCATAATTATTTTGAATACGTTAAAAAAATGTAATCAAATAGATTGACCAATAATTGAAAAAGTCTAGCATTATAAATGTATTTTTCCAAAATGGATAAGATTGTTCTTCTCCCCTCCTAACAGTACGATTATCTTTCTTTAAAATTAAAGCTTCATATTCCTTACCATGAAATTCTTTTCATGAAAATTGAGATGTATATGACATAATATTAAAAATAAAGTAGAAATGTATAAAAGTATTTTTAGGGGCAAATTTATCAAAGGATCTTACTGTGCATTTGTAAAGAGTCTTATTAACTGCTTCCGCCTTTGGTAATAAAACTTTGTAAAACTTGATCTTTTATAACAATTTTAAATCGAAAACTTGTAAACTTAGTGGTTTACGCAAAAGAAATCAGGTTTTGTGTAATTAAGGGGTATCTGATAATCTCACTTTCCATAAAACGCAAAGTTTTGAAAGAAAAATCAATCAATAAAACAAAAAAAGGTAAAATAAAATGCAATTTCAAGAATTTTGTTGATGTCGAGTCAAACGTTGCTCTAGTTTCTGGGAAGTGCTACCTCACGCACGTTATTAACTGGATAAACTGTCCTGAAACTTCGCCCTGAAAAGTTATGTAATGAAAAATTAAAATATTTCTAGAAAAACATACAAATTGAATCGTATGTTTATTCAAAAATAAATTACTGGCAGGTCTCTCCAATCATCCACTACTGGTGTTGGCACCCGGGGGCAGAACTATCCGCCGCCAAGTTAGGACTACAGGGAATACCAACAGCAAGATTCTAGGTTCATTTCTGCCCCCAACAGTCCCTAAAACCAACCCATTCACACTTTCACTCACTCTTAAATAATAAAATAAATGTCACCCGGTATGAGAATTGTGCTTGAGTATGGCAGCGATAATCGGGGTCCCTGTCCCCATTCTCGGAGGAAACAGAGTACACAATTATGGCAGTTTTGTGTCCCTACCGTATTGAGAGTGAATGCACTTATTGGCGTGAATGAAAATATGGAGGCGAAATGGGAAAGATTGTAATCCAAATCCCAATGTGATGATCATATTGTAATCTTTTCCATTTCGCCTCCATATTTCCATTCACGCTAATAAATACACTCTGTTTCCTCCGAGAATGAGCACAATTTTCATATCGGGTGACAATCCTACGCGCTCCCTATACGTAGCCAAAGAATTGCGCCATCCAATTAAGTGCAAACAGTTTTTAATTTGGAATAACGGTTCTTTAGTTACACGCTAGAAACTATAATCATTTTTCTTCTACTTCTTCAACCAAGAACCAATCAATTTATTTATTCATTTTTTTAATTGATAGTAAGTTGTTTTCTAAGTAATTTTTCATGGTAATGATAGAAAAACTGAATACATCCTGGAAAAATAGACCATTTTATGCATGAGACAAAAATAAAAATTTACTTACTACCAAAAAACTTTTCAATTAAAAAATATAGGGAGGAACGGGAAAGTTCAACTACCCTGCATACATTACACAATATTTTAATCATCAATATTTACAAGAATCATTGATTGCATGGCCTGAGGAGACTTAACAACTATTGTTGATCTACCAACTTTCAGCAATGACTAATTCTTGGTAATGAGATTCTGAGGTCATCTCTGCCTAAGTCACTTAAATGGGTTCTGATGTATGGTGGACATAGATTTAGTTTATGGGTTAGTTTGTTGTTAGACAAAATAAAAGAACCCTGCAAACAAAAGAAAAAATCTTAAAATTACAATACTAATCCGTTTATGTTTAGTACTCATAATTGACTGTATTTATTAGTTTAATTATATGTGGTGTTTAGTAACCGATAGTTAATGATTATTTGAAGATGGTGAGATGTAAGTAGAGATGTAGATGTATCATATCTCACTGGCACTCTCAACACGACACACAATAATGACTCATCTACATGGAAAACAAAAACTTTGAGTGAGTACAAATACTTGATTAAGTCTAACATTTCTATTGTTGTATAAATTCATTTCTTCACATCCTACATGTATTTGTCTAATTTAAACAATGTTTATAAATCTCAGGCCTGAAGATGATTTCAATAAAGATCGAAACGTTGGCACGATAATGTTTTTCTAAACCTATGCCACACCAGACCGCATCTCATCTCCAAATAAGTTTAATTATACTTAAATACTAATTAATCCAGCTATGTTTAGTTGTCTAATAGACCAAATTACTTATTTCAAATAATTTCTTTTTATGTAAGGTCTTGGTTGAAATGAAAAAGTGTCACGAGCAGGATTCGAACCCACGCCTTTCGGCTGGTGGTTTCGAATCCTGCTCGTGATACCAACTCTTTCATCTCAAATAAAGACTTTACATAAAAAGAATAATTAATTAGTTGAATTAAATAGTAATAATAGTTGATTTAAAGTTGTGTTAGTCAGTGGTTACCTTTATTTATCATTGGCATCATAAAAAGTCTACCAGAAACATTTTTACTGTTTTCTACAAAGAATAAATAAATTACTACAGTTTTTTTTTTAAATTGATTTAATGAACAAATAACATAAATTTTGAAAATGTATAATTACTAACTTTATACTAATAATTGTTCAAAAATCGTGAGATGCGGTCTGGTGTGATGTAGGTTTCAGAAAAACATTTTCTTTATCGTGCCTACGTTTCGATCTTTATTGAGATCATCTTCAGAGCTCATGATACCAACTCTTTCATCTCAAATAAAGACTTTACATAAAAAGAATAATTAATTAGTTGAATTAAATAGTAATAATAGTTGATTTAAAGTTGTGTTAGTCAGTGGTTACCTTTATTTAAAATTGGCATCATAAAAAGTCTACCAGAAACATTTTTACTGTTTTCTACAAAGAATAAATAAATTACTACAGTTTTTTTTAAATTGATTTAATGAACAAATAACATAAATTTTAAAAATGTATAATTACTAACTTTATACTAATAATTGTTCAAAAATCGTGAGATGCGGTCTGGTGTGATGTAGGTTTCAGAAAAACATTTTCTTTATCGTGCCTACGTTTCGATCTTTATTGAGATCATCTTCAGGGCTCAAAGTGTTTGTTTTCTGCGTAATTGTGCCATTCTTGCGTGTCGTGTTGAGAGTGCCACTCTTAGAGTAATGACACATTTACGCAGAAAACAAACACTTTGAGCCCTGAAGATGATCTCAATAAAGATCGAAACGTTGGCACGATAAAGAAAGTGTTGTTCTAAACCTACATCACACCAGACCGCATCTCACGATTTCTGAATAATTATCGATTAACGGTCACTAATCACCACACATTTATACTAATAGTTTTTTGTTTAATAAAGGCAGAATATAATTTTTAATGGAATGTCAGTTAATTTAATAGGCGTGATAATTGATGGTAATTCAAAGCTCGTACAATAATTACCCCCTCCTTTTTTGTATTTGTTGCTTTTACTTATTGTAATTAATAGATAAAATATACAATGTTTGAGTAATAATAAAACTGAATAAATCATAGGTTTATAATGGTGGTAAGCATAAAATGACTCCGTATTCAAAAATAGTGTATTTACGACAAAGCCTGCCAATTTTTATCGACCGCCGTTTTAATCTTACGACATTATAAGTCAATGTTTCCGACTCGAAATGGCAAAAAAAATTGGAAAAGTTGTCCGGTCAAATGGGCACACGGTCTGACATTCTGTGTGGAATGGACTGGTCTAATTTTTATTTGGCACGTTTCATATTTTTCATACGGGAGATGTCGCCTGACCGCTACAACTCAGGCTAAACGAGCCGGATCGAAAAATAAAAATTTCCCATTAAATTCAGAAAGAAACCGTCGGCTCCATTATACTTTGAAAAGTTCTTCTTTTCGGCTGTAATTCTTCTTTATATGTGTCACGGCGATTTTCAGTTCCTATGACACTCCAATGATGTTCCCGCGATTGACTCTTTTGTATGAAAATTATTCGAACCTTTTAGAAGATAGAGTTATCGAGTAGACGTTTACCACCTCAATTATACCCGCCAATTGGGGCGCCTGGATTTACGGCTGTCATGAAAGCATAATGGTTCAATTAGTGTAAATTCTTCCTGTGTTGTAAACCTGTAAATTTGCCTTTACCCACGAGCATACCGGCAATTATCTCTTTATTCTTATATTGCACCTGGGGTGAAAAATAATGATGAGAATGTAAATCTCTTTATTTTCTACGTTGATTAGTTTTTTTACGGACCCAAAAGCGTGCTGAAATGAAGAACACTTTTATTGGGTAGTTTTTAATGTTTAATTTTATGACTAAAATTTGTTTATTTACACACGTTTTCCTTCTTTTTTGCTGGAATTATTATTATTTCTTATTTACAAAAGAAAAAAGGGCTATGGTTATTTCGAGGAATATTAAAAATCCAACCTTTTAGTCATAAACCACAATCAAACGATCCCTCAGTGTATTTTTGTAGTTTCACAAAAACAATAAAAATAAACGGACCCATTTTTTTTCCCCGGCCCTACAGTCTAAAAGATCACCCACTTACAACAAACAAATAAATAAATTACTTATAAATAAATACACGAAATAAAACACAACACAGATACACTTATTTACACAAGATATTCACGTTTTATACACTATTACAAGTGAGGAAACACCCCCGTTTCTCTTAAAAAGCGGAATAGGGGATCCAACATTTGACTTGCTCGCCCGAGTACCGTTTTTATGTCAGGGTTCATGCCTACTCGCTCCCTGTAGGAGGCCAAGGCACGGCACTCCTCGACAAAATGAGACACACTGAGCAACCTTTCTCTACAAGCGGGACACCTGCGCGGGTTTTGACCCAGAAGCAGATGTCCGTGTGTCATACGGGTATGGCCAATCCTCAACCGAGTTAACACGATCGTTTCATTTCGTTTCAGATTCTCATGAGGCCATCGTTCAGTCGTGCTCTTAACTCGCAGGAGCTTCTCGGACGACCCGGCCCACTGACGCTGCAAACGCTTTACCACAGCGTTCTTTACTGCTCGCACAATGTCACCGGGCCGGATCGCTGTAGCTTGGTCTGGAGGGAAAGACGTCCCAGCTTTCGCTGCCTCGTCTGCACGTTCGTTGCCCTCCAGCCCGACGTGTCCGGGTACCCAGACAACTACTACCGTTTTTCCCAGGCGCTCCAGTTCAGCATATCTTTCTAAAAGGAGCACGACAAGAGATTCCGTGGCGAATCTGTCCTAGATTGCCGATACTGCTCTCAGGGAGTCCGTACAGACAAGGAGGGCAGAGCCCTCATCGTCTCGAATCACCGAGTGCTTGCCAGATCGCATAGAGTTCCGCCGTGTACACGGTGCAATGCCGCGGGAGTGCCCATGAAGTGGATGAACCCCCGTTAAACACGGCGCACGCCACACCTTCGCCGGTCTTGGACCCGTCCGTAAAGAAGAGGCGAAAACCGACGAATTCCGATCTGAGTTCTAAGAACCCAGCTCGGTAGAGGTGCGGCGGTGTACACGACCTGGCTAATACCGCGAGGTCGTCTCGGACGAGTACGGCTGGAAGGACCCAGGGCGGTGTCGGTCTGTTACCCAGCCCGAGTACCGTCCCCAGTGTCAGTCCCGCCCTCCCACGGGCTTCTCTAAAGCGAATTCCTAGGGGTCGCGTCCTAGATCGGAGTCGCTCGTATACTTGGCTATAATCTTTCTGCAAGATCGTGCCCGTCAAGGGGTTGCCCGGCTTGGCCAAAAAACTAGCCGCGTAACTGAGGGTAAGCCGCTCTCTCCGGAAATCGGGTGGCAGCACTCCCAGCTCGCAGCAGAGGCCGGACGGACCCAGTTAAATGTTGATCAGTTCATGTGTACGACTCGCAGATCAATCGATGTCAGCAACGTAAACACTAAAATTTCCATTTAAAAATATAGCTTACAACTTAAAACCTTAATGAAAAACATCCTAAGATGAATCCCTTTCTCGTCGAATCCTATTAACCTGACAGCTTCAAAGTTAGGAGCAGTTACGAGCACTTACATCTCAGACCAATTCAGGCCGGCGCCCAACAAGGGAGCATTCTTGGTCCCACCCTTTATACAATGTACACTGAGGACTGACAACCTCTACACCTTAATTACTATGCTGGTCATATCGCAACTTTGTCTTCGGACCCGAATCGTATCCAACCAAATTTAAACATCCAAGAACACAGTAAGTCTATCAAAGACTGTTGCAAAAAGTGGAGGATTAGATTGAATGAGGAAAAATGTACACAGAATTTACATTTTAAAAAAATGTCACGTTGACAATTTGAGCGCAAATTGTTCACCATTAAAGAGGTACCGACTCAAATCAGACACATAGGACTATACTTAGCCAGCAGACTGTAGAATCTCCACGTAAACTTTAGAGACAACAACTTCATAGAAGATTTGGATTACTAATAAGACTTTTAAGACCGAAATCTATTTTAACCTTCAAAAATATTGATATGGTCTTTTTATTAGTAGAATTTTAAGTAATTGCATTGTCGGTTAAGTTCTGCTGTCTTAAGTCCTGTATGGTGATTCGAGGTCAGTCGTTTGTCTAGATACTCCAAAGAAGGTAGGAAAGAGACATAATATATTAGAGTGATCCGACGGAAGGTGAAAGTTATTCTTTCGAACTATTTTGTGTTTTGTTTTGTTTGGAATTTTGAACTATTACTCAATTTGTTTGCAGCTTCAATGATTGGGATGGAACAAGATACCATCAGCACATACTGAGCACAGTAACGGACCGAGGACGCTACCTTGAATATGAGGAGAATGAAAGGACCTTGCTCAACTCTAAAGTATCTTATTTAGAAATCGTGAGATGCGGTCTGGTGTGATGTAGGTTTCAGAAAAACATTTTCTTTATCGTGCCAACGTTTCGACCTTTATTGAGATCATCTTCAGGGCTCAAAGTGTTTGTCTTCTGTGTAATTGTGCCATTTTTGCGTGTCGTGTTGCGACTGCTTTGGCATAATAATAACGATAATATCCATAACACCATAAAACTGTTTAACCGAGGGATAGAGACGCCTAAATCTGGTCGGGTACATTCTTTTACATAGAAGGTAAGGAGTATTTACTTACTAAGGAACTTACCAAGCATTGACAGTAAACTGATGGGACGTTAGTTTTTCCAAAGATTTTGTGGTTTTTAGGATCGAGTGAACTGTGAGTGAAAATATACAATAGGTATAAAAATCATGCATGGTATTTTTTCATTTCTTTCGTTAGAGTAATGATCGCAAATGATTATGTGAAATGTATCATTTTCATCAAAAAAACAATATGCATTGCTATACATAACAGTTGGTTTGAAAAATACATGTTTAAAATGCTAATACACTAATAGTTCTGTTGTTTTTAAATAAGGGTGGAATTTGATCATATAAATTTAGTTGTAACGTTGATTTCTTGTGCTTAGAGACTTGTAGAGTAATAGCTTCAATAAAACTGGCAGATAATTTTTAATTACGGCGAGAAAAAAATAGAAATGTTTTAGTGATTTATTGGCATATTAATAGTTGATAGATAGACAGCTGTTGTCATTATTTTCGCTTTGAATAACAATTTGACGGTGACTTAATGAATGGCAGAAATCAAATGACAAAATTCCACTTTTATGGATGCAATTGGCGCCGTTGATTTAAATAATTAACCTTTTATCCAGTTATATAGAGCTTTCCAGTTGTATAATTCATAGCGGCCGGATAGTGATTTATGCGTCGATCAATTTTCGAATACATCACGGTTGAAAATTTACAGCCCGGCCCCGACAAATATTACTTGCCGAGCCTGCCTCCTCAGAGGAGTTAATTAATTTCTCCGATTCTGAGTATGTAGGACGGGGCGCAAGGCGATCGGGTTCGCCATCCGACTACCCGGCGTTGGACATTTAATTAAAATTCTCCGGGGAATTTTGTAATAGCGTTCGGCCATATCAGCAATGTAAAAATCGTCAATTTCCGTCTCGACGTGGACGAAGTTCCACAGGGTACGCTCAAATTGACAAAAGAGCCTCTCGATACTGCGGAACTTAGTGTGAAAGTTCTCGTCAAAAGCATATCCCGAGCCAGCACTTTTGGCGACCTGCGACAAACTCCTCGAAGGGTCGGCCAGTATCGGGGGTTATTTTATCATGACTTTGCTCAATGACTACGAGTTTCTCATCTCCTACCCACCCTTTCAAATCGATTAGTGTACATTAATGTTAATTTGAAATCTGAAAAAATGTATTCATGACATGAGGTACACACACTTTCAAGTTATTTAACTCGTATAATTATGATTTATATTATTTTCACTACAAAAAAAACAATACGGATTTTTATATATACTAGATAGTTTACTAGTCTCATAAAAGGTAAAAAATCTGAAGAAAAAATGGCATAATATGAGACTCACAATGCTCACACGTGAATAATTTCGCGTTAATTGAGGCAATTTTAAAAATTTTTAAGCAAAATTCTAAAATACAAAATCAAATTTTGATCTGTCGTCTTGACATCTCTTTTGTTTTGGTTTGAAAAAATTGTTCGTATTTGAGAACATGTTCTGATGCTTCTTGATCCTTACTTTCTTACTTCTACTACCGTATTATTACGTGATTTCATCTGTAGTGTCAATATTGCCTTTTATAGGGCGTCAGTGGCCGCAACGATTTAAGCCGGGAACACACCCGATTTTACGCCATGCGACGCTACCCGATGCTACCCGACGCCTTGCCACGTTTTAGTGGGATGCGCACACCTATCAGACGCAAGCACACGTCACGTACAGTCCACAGCGTTTATCACAATAATCACTATCACAATCGCAACGCATCTTTTGTTCTTAATGAACTATTTTGAGCAAAACCTTGTAATAAATTGTTAGTTAAATTTTATGAGCACAACCATCTAATAAATTGTTTGTTAAACTTAATTGTTTTAAATAAAGTTTGTTTATAAAAACTTATGCATTTTTGATCTCGTTTAATTTGGTTTACATTAAAATAGCATGTTGTAATTAATATAACGACAATAATATATGTAGTTTGAATAAAAATATGAGTGTCCGGTTCTTTTGTCTTCGTCTGTACTCGATGCGACCCGACGAAAATCTGGACAGTGGGGATCGCAGAGTGTCGGGTAGGTTAGCGTGGCATAGCATGGGGTAAGTGTGTTTCTAGCTTTAGGCGTTGGCATGGAGCTCGTTACTGTAAGGTAAAGGTCCCAGGTTCGAATCCTGCGGCCCTGCATTCGAACAGCACATACTTACAATTTTTTTTTTTCAAAAACACCGTCTCCCTGAGGGTTGATATGACCTCTGCTGTTGCGAACCCTTGTTTAGAAAAGAAAAAAATAATAATACAAAAAGTTAAGAATGAGAAAATTGTATATGAGTCCTGTTTTAATGAACGGTTGTTTACACAAATAAAAACCCTACTTTTCTGTTGAAATGGTTTACATTAATGAAGACACATACAGCATTAATTAGCTATGCCAACGTCATAAACCAATAAACCATTAAATTTTATTTGTATATTTCCCTTTCTTATCTTCCTTAACTTCCTTTCCAATTAATTAAGGTTTTTAGTTGAGATGAAAAAAAGTTAATGGCACGAGAGGGATTCGAACCCATGACCTTCGGCTAGATACGCCGCTGCTCTACCACCTGAGCTATCGTGACCTCGATCCACTCGGACATCAACTCCCCATTTCAACCCCACCTTATGAGTTTTCCCTCCTTTTGCCATTTTTCAAATGTCGTGTAATCGGTTTGGATTCTCGACGACAATTGAAATGGCGACTGAGAGCTTTAGTGAAGTGTTCTTCATTTTAATTCATTAAATTCACTAATTTCGTGGGCCGCTTGACCAATTAATACTATACAATTACATTAACTTTTTTTCATCTCAACTAAAAACTTTATTTAATTGTATAGTATTAATTGGTCAAGCGGCCCACGAAATTAGTGAATTCCTATCCAATATTGAAAAACCCCGATCACAAATCCAATTTAAAAAATTTCCATTGGAGATTTACTATGAGTTAAAAACCGCCTATGATCCAAGAAAATTTTCCAGATTTACCCCGACCCCCACCCTATCAGAATCATATAAAAACAGCAGAATACAAATTCACGTCCCACAACAATTTCGCCCAAAACCAACATGACACCACACTTTATGTGAGTAATATTTAGTTCGACATTTATATTTACATCTGTATGTATTTTTTCTATTCAACATATCTTGTAATTTACCCAGGCTCTGAAGACGATCCGAATAAAGGCCGAAACGTCATAAAAAATGAAAAAAGTGTTTTTCTAAACTACCTCATTCTTGACCGCTACTCATGAATTCAACAAATTTATAATTAAAGTTACACCATTATTAGTTAGTTACAATAATATTCATACAGACAGAAGATAAAATAATTATTGAATAATATGCCTAGATTGTCAAAATTCACTTAGGGAATTAAGACGTTAGTTCAGACAAATATTAATAGAGGAATTAAGTAATTATAAGTGAGGGATGTCATTTGCCGGGCACATTACTATGTCTTGCGATGAATTTTTGCCATAGTTAGTATTATAGAGTGGAATATAGAAGGTCATTTGCTGTCCAGGCTAAAAAGGTAGTGGAGAAATTAATTTTGCTTAGTACTTGAAGACAGTTAATCTATGAATTAATAATTTTAAAAAATGTAAGTCGAAATTTGCGTTTTTTTAATCAGATTAGTCTAACTGTGATTGAAACTGGTTATAATCAAAATGTTTATTCTCAGTTTAAAGGCAACTATTCTTAAAACTGAATCTCTGAAGTTTCTTATTTGCCTGGGTGTGGATTCCAGACTGAAAAACAATCTTTAAGCGAAGATATCACAAAATAGGAGTATAATATTGTCATGGAATTTGCCTCTGTTATATAAAATCAGTTTATTTTATCAATATGTGCATTGATCTAAATCTATAATCTAATTTATAATTATATACAACCAATGATATACAACCAATTATATAATAATAATTATATACAACCAAGATCATTTGTGATGATTTTTGAGAATAAATAGGAGCTGTTTAATGTTAGTTGTAAGGGACGCGAGAATAATATGTATAGAAACTGATTTAAATTAGAAAAATTAATGATTAGAAATTCAAAAATTCATCGATTCATTCTGGAGAGTTTTCCTTCAGAACTCGATCATTTTAATTTATCGTGATCCTGACTATTGTTAGTCTTAAGAAAACCAACAAAAATTAAATTTTTTGTGTGGTGTTTAGTGACCGTTAGTTAAGTAATTTGGAGATCTTGAGATGAGGTCTGGTGTGACGTAGGTTTTAGAAAAACATTTTCTTTATTGTTGTCATTATTGTCTGTAGTGTTAATTGCACTCTCAACACGACTCACAAGAATGACACATCGACACAGAAGACAAACACTTGGAGCCCTGAAGATGATCTCAATAGAGATCGAAACGTTGGCACGATAAAGAAATTATTTTTCTAAAACCTACGTCACACCAGACCTCATCTCACGATCTCCAAATAATCATTAAATTTTTTATTCATTTGAATCTTTAATTTAGTTAACCTGTTACACGATAACTTGAAATGATCCAGTAATATCTTTTTGATATCATTTTTTAAATAGTACGGAGTATTAAATTTTTTGAAAACATTGACCATTAGATTTGTTAGAAAAAGGTTAATCACCATGTCGGCTTAACACGCAAACTGGTTCAAATTTTAATAACGCCGTACTAAAAGGACATAAATGCAATTTTTTTAAATTTTTTTTACTTGGGTTCGCAACAGCAGAGGTCAAAAAACCCTTAGGGTGCCAGTGTTTTTGAAAAAAAGCCCATTTGTAAGTATGTCGGGTTCGAATGCAGGGCCGCTGGATTCGAACCCGGGACCTTTACCTTACACTGATGAGCGCCGTGCCAACGCCTAAACCGCTGCGGCTACCGACGCCCTATTTTATCTTCTTGTTAGATAGCCTATGTTTCCTCTTTGTTTTTCCTTTTTTAAATTAAGTAATGACATAATTATTATTTGGTAACAACGGTAGTATAGATAAATAAAGGATGAGTTGGCAATTTAGCAATCAGAATTAGCATGAAATTTACTGTTTTCGTACTTTGACTTCCTTCATTTGTCTCCCTGACAACTATAGCGAATTAGTTGTTTCAAATTTATTCTATGATATAATAACGAATTTACCGATTTATAAAAAACTTAGAAATAAAAGCCAGATAGGTCCCATTATGAATTTGCATAATCAGCATTGACGTTGTAATATCACTCCAGGAGGTCTTTCTCAAGGACAACGAATTCGGTGTGAAAATAAAGTCTGGCGCTAAGGAGCTTACAGACCAAGCTTAGGATTACTGAGAAGATTTTATACAGAGCCCGATGACCAGGCGGATTATGTGAAACCTTATTATCGAAATCCTCGTCATTTCCTAACCATCAAATTAGAATTAGTTAGAAATTTAAAAATATATTGGAAAAAACCTAAAGAGAAAAATTGAGATATGGAGTTTGGAAATAAATCGGTTTTATTTCAAAAGTCGACGGGCCGGTTGTAAAAACGCCAGATGTAGATCGGCCGGCTAGAAAGGTGGCCCGTCGGGTCGCCTTGACTCCTGCCCTCCGACCCGTCCTGGTTCAAGGGCAGACGTTCACCAAGAACACCCCCCGGAGAATTTTCGAGAGGACGGATAATAACCGGGCAGGTCTCGTCGAACACCAAATCAGGATGGTTGGGATGACACATAAAGGAGGAATTTGTGAGAAAATTTGTGATCTTTGGAATAACTAGCTTTTTAAACTGAAACTTCACACTTTACTGTTTAATTGTTATTACTGTATTTTTAATGATTCTCGTTGAAAAAAAACACAGCATTATTGAAAGTAATCAGAAGAGGATAAATAAATTATTATGCATAAAAGAAAGGTGTGCGATTTTATCAGGAATTAAGGCTGTTGCCAAAATTGAACGATTCACTAGTTTTTTAAATGCCTGCGTCTAGTTTGTAGTACACTAAGAAAAATAAAAGAAAATTAAATTAATTGTAATAGGCCAAATAATTTTTCAGAAAAGTCTACTGAAATATAGCACCTTTTTTGTCTCATTTTGAACGACTAAAAGATTTTGCTGAAATACGGTAAAATTTAAATGTGGTGGTACTAAACCAAAAACTACGAACGATCTTAAAGAGTAAATACATTCAACAATTAAAATCAAGTAAAAATGGAGTTGAACTAAAGCAATAGTAGAAAAATCAGTTATTTGTCCGAAAAAAGTCACCCCTTAATATAGAAACTTACAGAACTCTTTAAAAACTAAATGAGGTGAAGTTTTATCGAAATATTGTTATTTGGAGAAAATTGGGTTCCTTCAAGAAAAATCCTGATACTCGTCAGCAATGTTTACACCCCAGGAAACACTTTTTCCAGTTGCTGTGAGGAGGTGGTGTAAAAATGACTTTTTAATACCGAGGTTATTATGATTATACCCCACACAATATTTCCACTCAATGGAAATATTTAATTGTGGTCCGATTTAGACCTAGTTTATTTATTATCAGTAATATTTCATAATTTGGTCCTGTAAAGCAAAGATTTTAATTCCCATAAAGAAAAAATGTCGTATGAAATCATGCGACCTTGGTGGACATTGGACCATGTACACGATCGTCAATGACAATTTTGCCGCATAAAATGTCTTTGGTTTGTGGACAAAAATTGATTCTACAGCAAGTTGGCGTTCCAGCCAACAACTGACGTTTGGTTCAAAGGTTCCTGGACCGAAACATTCAGAGACGGTGATGTCTTTCTAATTCCAGAATATTTTTCAACATGTCCGCCAATCGTTACCATCAAGTGAAATTATTTTAAACCGTAAAATGCTAGCGTCTAGTTTGTAGTGTACTAAGAAAAATTAAATTAAATTAAATTAATTGTAATAGGCCAAATAATTTTTCAGAAAAGTCTACTGAAATAAAGCATCTTTTTTGTCTCATTTCGAACGACTAAAAGATTTTGCTGAAATACGGTAAAATTTAAATGTGGTGGTACTAAACCAAAAACTACGAACGATCTTAAAGAGTAAATACATTCAACAATTAAAATCAAGTAAAAATGGAGTTGAACTAAAGCAACAGTAGAAAAATCAGTTATTTGTCCGAAAAAAGTCACCACTTAATATAGAAACTTACAGAACTCTTTAAAAACCAGATGAGGTATCAAAATATTGTTATTTGAGGAAAAGTACTTCAAGCCAAATCCTGATTCTCGTCGGCAATATCTACACCCCAGGAAACCCTTTTTCCAGTTGCTGTGAGGGGGTAGTGTGAAAATGTCAAATCCCAGATGATGATAAAGGATCAACCTTAATTAAAATCGCATTGGCGAACAAACTTTGACAACCATTTAAATTTGTCGGAAAACAATTTATTCCCGGTTCGATCATAATAATCACCCATAAACATCTAAATATTGCAAAAATGGCACGCAAGACTTTTTAAATCATGAGGGCAAACAGACTTCCAACTGAAATTGCTCTTGAACAGTAGGCCTGTGAAACCTGACAGCGAAGATAGGCGGACCGGAGATGATGTTTAAATCAAAATGCTGACAACACATCATCAACTTTCAGACCACCCAGGGTGGTATCATTATTTAATTTCACAAAATTGAGTTATACTACGTTATCAGGCCCACATGGTTGAGCAGTCAATATGGAAGTTGTTAATCTTTTTAAAAGATGACAAAGTGAAATTTATTTATAACTAAATTAATTACACTTTTTATCTAAGGTCTCAACCGTAGATAAAAAAATTAATTAATTTAAATAATCAATAAGTCAATTACGACTACTAAATGCATATATAGATTTATTTATACTATTAAATATTTATTGTTGTAAAATAATGTTCACCGATATAAGCGGTTTAGAGAACGTTTCAAACTCTCGTTATCGTATATTTTGCTAATATTTATTTTTAATTGACCAATCTAATCAATAGATGCGTAATCTTCAGCGAGTAAGAAGGGCTGACGACAGCTTCTTTCCCCCAAGTTATCCTGTGCAGAGGTGTTCAATCGTTGTTTAAAGGAAGACCGAACTTGGAAAAACTTTGAATTAGGAAGTGCTACCCGGCCTGATTTTCCACAGGGGTGATTTCGCGGTGATTGGAAGAATTAGCAGTTCTGACTTCGTTGTCTTCTTCTATCAATAGTGTGATTGCAAGGCAAACTACATTGATATCATTAGAAAGAAAAAACTCCCCTTCGTGCCTGGCGTGGAATGAATAATAATTTTAGACATGTCTAATAAAATCAGACGAGTAGAAAAGAGATATAAAATTAAGTCGGTTTAGAAATTTCTATATCTCAACAAATATGTTACCGGAGAAATTAGTACGAGGTCAGGGTATCCACAGAAGATCCAGTAAGTTCCATTTTGTAGGCTTGTTTAACAAGCATACAATCAGATTAGCAGTCAGCAGGAAAACAAAATATATTCTTTATAATAGTGTAAGAAAAGGCAATTTTAATCAAAAACAAGATTTAAAATTCATTGTATAGCAAGTTATTTCTTATCAGAACATATGATTTATTTTTAACATACATCAACCATTTTAGAAACAACTTATCTAACCACAACTTTAGAAATATGGAACATTATTTAACTTAAACAATAAAGATGGATTTTTATAAAGAGATATAAATAAATAAATCCATGGATAGATGGAGAAATAGTGAGAGCGAAAGAGGGAAGAAGAAAAAGATAGATAGATAGATAGAATGATAGATAGATAAATANAGAGAGACAGACAGACAGACAGACAGACAGACAGACAGACAGGACAGAGTAATATTGGCAGAGTGACACGGAAGACATACTGGCACACAGAACGTGAGAGAGTGGCACAGGAAAACAAAAGTAACTGAGATAGAGATGATGATGATAGTGATAGTTAGGAAGATAAGTAGGCATAGCAGAGATTCAGATTTAAAAAAAATGTGGGGAGGGACGAATAAGGACAGATTGAGAGGAAAATGAGAGAGAAAGAGAGAGAGAGAGCTAGGAAATGTTGAGACAGTGATATAAAAATAGAGACTCGCAGAACACAGAGATGAAAATGAAAATACAAAAGCAGATGGATATATATAAGCTAACAAGGTGAATTTGTGTGCTCGTTTTGTGTAATTATTAAATTATTAAAAGTAGAGGTCCTATTTTGGTAACCTCCAGTTTTTCACTAGTATTAAATTACATTTGAAACCGGCTTCTGCAATGAAGTCTTTATAAATTTAGACATTCACAAAAAATAAACAAACAAATAAAAACAAGGTTAACCCTCTTTTATTTGTGGCTGCCAGATAGTAGCTCGGACAATTAAAAAAATGCCTTTTTTGTCTATAAATGCGTACATAAATGCACCTACTTTCCAAATAATACAATCCGGCTATAGTTTAATACGAATTAATTGCAACACTTTAGTTAATAATTTAAGAACAGGTTGAATAGCTTAGCCTGAGATTATCAATTTAGATTAAACTGCTATCAAACGCTAATTTGCTCAGAATTTCAGAGTTTTTTGTGTCTTAATTGACAGTTTAAGGATTGTTTGCTTAGCAAGGCATGAAAAAAGGAGGTCCTGCTCATTGCCAACAATCAAATGGAATAGAGAACAAAATAAAAAAAGGAGCAAAATATGAATTTGTACAAAAAGCCTAATTCGATTACGTTAGTTTCGAAAATAACAATGTTTTATTATAGTCGTTCTGTAGGTGATAAAAATATAATGCACTTGCGAGTTATTCCAGATTTTCTTGAGATTTGAAATTTAAACAATATACAATTAATGAGGGCGTCGTTAGTTAGTTATAGCGAGGATGTAAAAAAACGTTTTAGATATTAACCGATAAAGATTCAGAAAAGGAAATATAGAATTACAACGATAAAATATAGTTGAAGAGAAAACAAAAACAAAAATAGGAAGTAAGAAATGCAAGAAGAGAGAGAAAGGGAAATATGTTAAGTTACAGGAAAAAAGAAAAATAGAGTATAAGAGTACAAGAAAAAAATAAGAAGAACGAAAAATAAGATATAGAGTGCGGGGAGAAAGAAAAAGGGAGAGGACAAGAGAAATTAAGAAATAGAGTTAGAGAAAGAGAGCGAAAGAGAGAGAGAGAGAGAGATAGAAAGAGAGAGAGAGAGAGAGAGAGAGAGAGAGAGAGAGAGAGAGATAGAAAGAGAGAGAGAGAGAGAGAGAGAGAGAGAGAGAGAGAGAGAGATTTAAATAACCAAAAAAGCAAGATAAGATAAATGATAATTATATATTATTTAAAATAACATTTATTTATTAATACAACACTCTTGAGAGGATTTTATATCATTTTTTATTTTTACATTGTAAAAGGAAAACGAATTTTTAAGAAACTTTTGATAAGGATAGTTTTGTATTTTGCCTAATCTTCTGAACTGCTGAGAACAACTGAAATGGGTTACATTACTTTCTTCGTCACTTCTAAAAGATGTCTTTTGATTTCGTTTTTTTGTTTTTTGATTTCGTTCTTTTGTATTATTTTTTACAGGCTCTGTTCTATTCTCCGTCATATTTCCGGCAGCCCGATTTGAAATCCACGCATAATCTGTACTTTTGTTAGTTTAATTTTGATTTGATTATTTATTATTAGTAATAAATTTAAATGAATTTTTAAAGCTTTTTTTAATACAAAAATTAATTTTTACTATGCTAAAAATATTTTCCTGTTTACTATTCAATGGAATTTTCTTCGTAAAACACAATATTAAAGTTATGAATTGTACGAAAAAAATGTTATATCATTTGAAATGTGACCGATAAACCTCCTAATTATGGATTCCTTTTAAACAGGTGCATACTTATATTGGGTTGTCCGGAAAATAATGCAGGATTTTAAGTTTTCATTAAAAAAAATCTATATAAAATATTCTGTTTACGTTTACAGGATTACTCATTTGTATGAATGTCAACACTTATTAATCCTCTTCCAAATGATATTGTTTGTTTACCTCTGTAGCATTCCGCTACTTGGAAATAATTCAGTCATCCTTATAATGTCAAAGCGAGAATTTCGTACGATTTTCTTTTACGAGTTTAAACTCGGCCGAAGCGGAGCCCAAACGGCTAGAAACATTAACCAAGTCTGGGGCGAGGGTTGTGTTAATGAGTGCACTGTGCAAAGGTGGTTTAAAAAATTTCGGGAGGGAGATTTCAGCCTTGAAGATGAAGAAGGTCGTGGAAGGCCTTCCTCTCTTAATGATGATGTTCTGCGATCAGTGGTGGGTGCAGAGCAACTCAAAGTCAGTAAAACGACCGTCGCTGACCACCTCAAGGCGATTGGAAAAGTGAAAAAACTCGAAAATTGGGTTCCACACTCATTAAACGATCGCCAAAAAAATCAGCGCTTTGATGTTTGTGCATCACTTCTTTGTCGAAACAAAAATGACCCATTTCTGGCCAGAATTGTTACATGTGACGAAAAGTGGATTCTCTACGATAACACTAGACGTTCTGGACAGTGGCTCGACAAAGGAGAAGCTCCAATACATTTTCCAAAGCCCCCAACTCATCAAAAAAAGGTAATGGTTACGGTATGGTGGGCTTCATTTGGTTTAATACACTACAGCTTCTTAAATCCTGGCGAAACCATCAATGCTGAATCATACTGTAACCAAATTAATACCATGCATCAGAAATTGGCAGTAATGAAGCCCTCTTTGGTCAATCGGAAAGGGCCCATTTTGTTGCATGACAACGCTCGACCACATGTGTCACGTGTAACGTCACAAAAATTATTGGAGCTTGGCTATGAAACTTTGCCTCACCCACCCTACTCTCCGGACCTCTCGCCTACTGACTACCATTTTTTTAGACACCTGGACCACTACTTACAACACATAATATTCAAAAATCAAACGGAACTGGAAAATGCATTTATTGACTTTATCAATTCTAAAAATTCTGAATTCTACTCAGACGGAATTAATAAGTTACCAACACGTTGGGAGAAATGTATTGAGAGTATGGGAAATTATTTTGATTAAAGAACATTGCTTTAAAGTAACTAGTTTCTTTTTTTTTGTTTAATACCAAAATCCTGCATTATTTTCCGGACAACCCAATAATATTACGGCAGCTGCTAGCTGTGATAAAAAACGAAATACGTGGTTAGGGATGGATAGTAGATGAGATATAAAATTGACACATTACGTCTGGTTATTTTCAGAACTCTATTCAGTCACACAACCAAATAACCTTTGTGAACCTTTGAGTTTCATTATTCTCATCAATCAACTCAGCTGAGGACCTTTCCTGGATAGAGAATTATACTCTTCGTTACCCTTCTGTCATGCTTGCTCATGGACCCAGACAATAGACAATTTGTTCTATAATCCTACTTGTATCAGAGCACTCCCGCAGTGATAGCGCCTCAGGTTTCTCGCCCAGGCAACCACTCAAAAGTTCTACTTGCTTCTCATAATAAATACAAATATTTTACATTTTATTCTCGGCCTGTCGTCATAAGCATGACTGCAGCTCATATTATTGAGTACATGCGTGGTTAATACCGTCTTCGGTATGAATCCGGCATCCCGGACTAAAGATATGCCCAGGTCATCGTGCAGTATATTTCTGAAGGCAAGGTACCCCCATGTTAACCATACTTTGCACAATTTTAGGCTGACGAGATCGCCAATGATAGAAATACTTCTACTACTATCCCTCAGGTAGGCATGCTTGTACCAATCCGGTATTTCAGATATGACGACTTCACCCTCGTATCCCTTGCCAAAGAAACAGGAAGGCTACTCTTTCTCCCGCATTGGCTTCTGATGAGCTTCAAGTCCATCACAGGCGAATGAAACAAACATTGGCAAATAAGATAAATAAATGTATTCATGTCACGTTTATCCTCCGAAGCAAAACTCTTCACCCAATTTTCCACTTATCTATAAAAACTGATTGCCGTTGGATTCTATCGGGTTCGAATACAGATTCCCGTACCACCTGTAAATGAGGAAATACAAGTGTCCGGTTTTTTTGTTTTTGAGTGAATTTAATAATTATAAATATGACAATTTTTGAGCAAAATGTAATTCTTTTGCCTCTAAATAAATTTTTTGATTTCATCGAAACAAAAATTCGTCTCCGTCACAGCTCCATCGGACAACAGGGGATGAAGCGGTTAACACACAGGCAACTGCTCTTGTGCCAAAGCCCGCGCAGATACCTATTATGCAGAGAAAGGTTGCTCGATGTGTCCCACGTAATAGAGGCGTGTCATGCCTTGGCTCCATACAGCGAGCGTGTAGGCATGTCACCGGTTTTAAGACGTTCTCGGACACGGTAACGAGTTTCAAGGTCCCCTGTACCGCTTTTTAGGGGAATTGGGGAGTTTTTATAGTATATAGAAGTTAAGTGTTTTGTGTTTTTTATGTGTTTGTATGAGTGAATGTTGGTGAACATTGGTGTCAATGGGGAGGGGCTGATGGCGAAGTATCTTCTCCATCGCCTCTCAGGTTGTATACAGGGTGAATTGCTACTCGTGCTACAAACTTCTCCAGTAGATTCTTCACCCTAAAATGAACAAAAAAGTTCATATTGTCCATGGTCCGATTCTCAACCATTTCAGAGTAATTTCGCTTTTTATCGATTTTGAAAGATATCACGTCCTGGCGTCGGAAAATCGTGATATCTTTTAATCTAAACATTTCTCTGAAAATCTAATAGCACCGTTGAAATTCCCGTTAATTTTTCAATAAGAAGATGACGGTGGCAAAATGTTTGGGCTAATTTTTTGTGTTTTATTTCAGCCAGAACTACAAAAAGAGTGGAAAATTGTGTAAATCGGAAAGTGTATAAAGTAATCCAGAGTTTCTAATTTTAGTCTCAGAAGGCAGCAAATTTGAGGAAAACTACCTGATTTAATAACGCTTCCAACGCACTCGTCATTTTCTTATTTAGTGGTTGTGAGACCAAGATGTTGATGACAAAAAGAGAAAAAATGGTGGTTCAAGGATTGCTAATGTTTGAGAGTGACTTGCTACTCGTGCTACAAACTTCACCAGTAGATTCTTGACCCTAAAATGAACAAAAAAGTTCATATTGACCATGGTCCGATTCTCAACCATTTCAGAGTAATTTCGCTTTTTATCGATTTTGAAAGATATCACGTCCTGGCGTCGGAAAATCGTGATATCTTTTAATCTAAACATTTCTCTTAAAATCTATAAGCACCGTTGAAATCCCCGTTAATTTTTCAATAAGAAGATGAAGGTGGCAAAACGTTTGGGTCTTTCTTCCTTGACCTTCTAGCTGTTTGTAAACTTCTTAAGCATTACATACTAAATGGGCATTAAATTAAATTAAAAAATTTCAATGGAATTATGATTTTGATTCTCTCTAAAAATTAACGGGGATTTCAACGGTGCTTATAGATTTTAAGAGAAATGTTTAGATTAAAAGATATCACGATTTTCCGACGCCAGGACGTGATATCTTTCAAAATCGATAAAAAGCGAAATTACTCTGAAATGGTTGAGAATCGGACCATGGACAATATGAACTTTTTTGTTCATTTTAGGGTGAAGAATCTACTGGAGAAGTTTGTAGCACGAGTAGCAATTCACCCTGTATATAACTTGGGCTGATGGCGGAAATTTTATAAAAATACCCCATCGACCCCAATTTAGATTAGTTTATTGTAGGGAACAGGTAGATGGAGGAATATCGAGTACTCCATCTACCAAATAGAATGAGTGCGATCAATGTATGTTGGTGTGAATGGAGCGGGGCTGATGCCGAAGTAGCTTCCCCACCGCCTCAGGTTTTGTCTATGACTTGGGTCTACGACGGTAAACTTTTAAAGTACCCCATCGACCCAAAATTAGATTAGTTTATTGTAGTGAGCAGATAGATGGAGGAATATCGAGTACTCCAGCTACCAAACAGTATGAGTAATCTAACAATGTATATAGGAATGAATGTGTTAAGCCAGGAACACACTTGCCCGATGTATGCTACGCTAACCTACCCGACGCTCTGCGATCCCCACTGTCCAAATTTTCGTCGGGTCGCATCGAGTACAGTCGAAGACAAAAGAACCGGACACTCATATTTTTATTCAAACTACATGTATTATTGTCGTTATATTAATTACAACATACTTATTTTAATATAAACCAAATTAACTATGATTAAAAATTAATTAGTTTTTATTTAAAAAATTAATTTTAATGGTTTGGTACAAAATTAATCAAAACACCGGAATACGATTTTTTGGTATAATGAATTTAACTTACAATTTATTTTACTCCCTTCGGCGGTACATATACTAAAATTGGAACAACTTATTACACGATTTTACTCATAAAATTTAATTAACAATTTATTTATTTTATTTCATTTGCTCGTACAATTACACCATTTTGTAATGTCGGGTAGCATCAGAACAGGACACTCATATTTTTTGTAGTTTATTTCAAACTAAGTACATGTAATTTTGTTATATTAATTACAACATGTTATTTTAATGTAAGCCAAATTAAACGAGATCAAAAATGCATAAGTTTTTATAAACATTGTTTAATTATGATGATTAGGAGTAACTTTATTTAAAACAATTAAATTTAACAAACAATTTATTAGATGGTTGTGCTCATAAAATTTAACTAACAATTTATTACAAGGTTTTACTCAAAATAGTGCATTAAGAACAAACGATGCGTTGCGATTGTGATAGTGATTATTGTGATAAACGCTGTGGACTGTACACGACGTGTGCTTGCGTCGGATAGATGTGCACACCCCACCAAAACGTGGCAAGGCGTCGGGTAGCGTCGCATGGCGTAGCATCGGGTAAGTGTGTTCCTGGCTTTATTGGTGTGATTGTGTATAGAGTGTGAGCGCTTTTTTTTTAGTGCTTCGGGGTTGAAAACCCCTGTCAAAACAGAAAAGAAAATGGACTGGGCTCATTCTAAAAAAAAATTTGTGGACTTTTTTGAACACCACAGAACCGTGATCAGATATGTTACAGCACGATGGATTTACTATAAACTAAATTAATAAATAAATTAGTTCTTGGTTTAAAAAGTTGAGAAGAGAGAGAAGAACAGAGATCAAACTGATCTTGTATATTGTCTGATGACTTACAAAAAGATAGACGTTGGTCAGTTATGACATGGGGTTCCATTGGAATAAGTAGAAAATTATGCTGCACGATCAACGTCCTGTTAAACAATCTTAATTGGCGTAATTTTCCATTTGACATAATGTTTTACCTTATCCGCTAGATTTATACGAGACAGACTGCCGTAATTCTCCCGTAGAAGGACGTTAAAACTACGGACATTAATTTACACTGGTGGCTTAATTGAGATGCAGTTGTGACGGGTGGAAAATCCGGTCCGCCCGTTTTTAATGAAACTCGAATGCTTCTTGTTTAATTGGTGCAATTAAAGTAAGAAGGACGAAAACCCTAAAACGGAATATCAGTTGGAAATTGTCAACACAACAAATTATCAAAATTATTCAAAAATGTATGCCATCGTTCCGTCCACTCTCTTGAATAACAGCATTTCACAAATGCCGTAAATAAAAAAAGATATAAGATCGAAGGAAAATGGCAATAGTCATTATTAATAGGATCACTTTTTTTTGTTGAATCGATTCAAATTATTATCTAAACGTTTCAAGTAATATTGAATTATGGTCTAAAAGCTGAATGTTTAGCTGACTTTTCTATCTTATCCCGTACCCCCATCGATCCTAAATCCCGTCCCCTCAGTACTTTTCTCGATCACGATCGGTCAACCTTCATCGTTAAAACCTTTAAAATGCTCACCTCACTATAGTTTTTAAAAGACTCCCTTTCCTACCCCCCAGTTAGCCCCCCTCGAATCTAAGACCCTGGAACCCGAAAATCTTCCCGTATTTTCGTTCATTTCCAACTCTTTCATTTTCCATAATTTACCGTTTTTTGTCGTCACAACTGGAGCAGCAACTTCACGAGGTGGTTTCTGGATTACTTCCGTCAATTCAATATACAGTCCACGAAAGCCAAGTAAGTCTTCCTTTATTTTTTTTTCTTCGTATTTTTCAAATTTTTATTTATTTTTACCGGGCCCAATCATAATGGTCCTCCGGGCCGGATAGGCCTCATACCAGGTATTTTTCGTTTAACAGCGCAATTCACCTCGTCCACCTGTTTGATTCCTGTCCTTCCCGTTTGTTCGACATTATCCATAACTCGCCATACTCCTTCGTTTTATTTCATTACATCCTACGTCACACCCACCATAATGAAAATCCGAGCTAACCTCATCTTGATTTTCTCCCGGGTTTCCAACCTCACTCCTCATATTCATCTCTATGCATCTTTCCACAATTACTAGTTTTCCATCCACCCTGCATGTCACCATCGTCAACTGAAGCCCCAAATTCTGGATCTCCTCCGTTACTTCAACACACAGTCCACAAAAGCCAAGTAAGTCTTCCTTTCTTTTATTTTTTTCCTCTTTTTTCACATATTATTTGGTGCCAGCCCAAACACTGACTAAACGTAGAACGTTGTAATTTATCGCGTCTGGAAGCGTACTGACTTTACAGAACAGAATATTATTAATATTACATATTTTTTTAGATTGACATGAAATATAACAATAAAACAACTTTTTAAAGTTTGATATAGACGATCTAGTTTAATTTTTACACAAACCACTCTAATGGAATGAGTTTAAATTGATTAAATGGCCCGTGTTAGTGTAGAAAATATCAAACACTTTATTTTTCTATTCGATCTAAGCCATGATTAGCTTTGGAAATTCTCCATTAATTGTATAATTGAAGTTGGAAATTTATCGTTTTTCTTTATTCGAAGGGTTAGTCTAGTGTGGGACGGCTGAAACCTTGAGTGATGTTGAAATTATAACGTTTTGTAGATTTAAAACGGTACTAATTGGTAGTGGCAAAATCCGTATATGGATTATGTTGAAACACCATATTTTCTTATGTATATTCGGTTTATGGTAGAAAAAAACGTGGGGTACTTCGTCGTGTTGCCTGCAGAATCTGGCACAGTTGACCTACAGACATAATTGACTTGAATCAGTTCTGTGGGTTTTCTATTCTTTGTTATCTCAAAAAATTGAATTTATTTTTCATTTATATTATATAATATATAATATGTTAATAAAAAGTAAGAGCTATTTATTTCAAATGACATTCAGTTTTCAATTTATTATTTTTTTTAAAGGTTATTATTTGCTGAGATATTTACAAAAATATATTAATAGAGCCTGTTTTTTTGGGCTAAAACTTACTCGAAACGTTTTTGACCCTGTCTAAGTAACCAAGTCTTGGAATATTTGGGACAAACTTGTATAGATAGACCAGACCTTGCTCCCCCTATTTAATTATTGTCTATCCGTAGCACATTGTATAACAAGAGAAATATTTTTATATCGTAATTGACAGCCATTCTAAGGAGTACCAGCGTGGGATTGATTTGAAAGATGTCTAAAGTCAGTGCATCAGAGTGGACACGTTTTGGATATTTATTTTAGATCAAAAATATAATTTTTTGTTAAAAAATGTATTTGATTTTTATACTCTATTACTTCAGTCGTTCGTTTACTAGATTATTTTTTAATTAGATAGCAGAAGGCCGCCTACGTTTCACCATCAATAAGATTGGATTTGATTTCCCCAGCTGATCATCTTCTGAAAAGACCTTCACCCTTGAAGTTAAAGTTTAAAAAAATCGACCTTCGGCCTTATTAAAATTTAAGGTCTGCTAGCGAGGGCAGAGGACGTGACAGAGAAGGCTAATCCTGGACATTAACATAAGTAAAAATGCGGACGTTCACCGAAATGACGGAATGTTTTATGCAGGCCGTGACTTTAACATCCACTCAAAAGGCCCTTAATTTTTTCGGGGCGGGGTCCGAATGGAAATAAAAGGACCGTTCCGTCGACCCGGCGTGAATACCAGAGCATCCCCTGAAAAGGAAAAGACACCTGACAAAAATTTACCTTATCGGAATCCGGGCGGACGTTCGGAAAAAATTTCACGAGATACGCGCGACAAACGTTCACTTTCTAGCGGACGTGGAATACTAACCGAGGGAGATACGTTGGCACAATGCACATGGGTCACCTCTGACTTGTGACCCGGGCAAGGTCACGGACCTGACCCTCGACGTCATACCGACGCCCTAGTTGTCTTCTGAACGGGCTTTGTCTCTCAAGCGGACGGCCGTCTCACCAAACACAACTTCCTTATCTCAGTGGCAAATAAAAACAAAAACAATACACTACAAAGTCTGTCGCGATTACTTGAGTCAAAAAAACACCAAAAATGATCGTCGGCCGGATATTAAATTTCATAAAACTACTAGGGTTTTATCCTACTACATAGTTGATATACAAGAGTCGCGTTTGAAAATCGTTAGAGCGTTATGGGCTGTTTAGACACCATAAAATGACCAGGCTGTGGTAAATCATAACTATCACTTTGGGCCGTGCCGTATCACATTACTATTAAATTCCGGAGGAATTTTGTCAAGTTGTTTTATTGCCACATGAATTTCAATATTGTTCTGTGTTTAATTATATCTAAAAAGTACAATAATTTTACTTATTTCTTCCCTAGATACAAGAGAAGGTTTTTATTCAAAATCGACGTAAATTTATTTCAAAAACAACTCTCATTAACCATTTTTTCAACTCAAATTTTTATAATCTAATCCGCTGAAAATTTCAAAATGATCTATCTAAAGAGAAAAACACCAGTTTTTGCAGCTGTACGGCATAAATCGTCAGAACAGGACCATCGTTGTAAGAGTAGGGCTTGCACCCGGTCGCCCGCAGCCATCCGGATCTGGATACGGGCTGACCCTTGACCCCGGCCTACAAGAACACCTACCGATCCACGGCCAACGCGTTCCTTTTCCACTTGAAACTATTTGAAATTGGCCTGAGGATTATCGTTTCAATCAAGGTTTCCCGGTTTATCCAACGACCGACGTCAGTGAACGAAAATTCCTTTGCTGAAAGAGAACGAGGTGTTTTTAAAAAAGTCCTTGGAAAGGCATCCTTGTTTAAATTGAACAAAATACATTATTTGTATTACAATATGTCGCGTTACTAATAAAATATGGGATTGAACATAAAAGGATGAATTTCCTCTTCACATATGTAAGTATTTTCTGTATACAAATATGAGGACAGACATTCTCCTTTCCTATTCGACCCTCGTAACTTTAATAAGTCACTAAGTTGCAAATTGGAAGTTCTATCGGTACAGATGGTCTTGGGATTTAAACGAAAATCTTGAGATCATCTCAGAATAAATACCGAATTAAGTCGCATAATAGAGAAGATCAAAGATGAGGACAATTTCAACAAATACTTTGATTGAATTTAAAATTTCTAGCATTGTATAAATTCATTTTTTTTTTTTTTTTTTTTTTTTTTTTTTTTTTTTTTTTATGCATATTAGCCATGTGACAAATTCGTATATGTGTGTTCAAATTTGGGAGGTTATTGGGAAAAAAGGGCCAGGGGCAACGGTGGGAATCGAACCCACGACCGCGGCGTGAGAGTCTTTCATGCTAACCACTCGGCTACCGCGGTCCCCAAATTCATTTTTTAACATCCTACATTTATTTGTATAATTTTAACAACGTTTATAAACCCCAGGCCCTGAAGATGATCTCAATAAAGGTCGAAACGTTGGCACGATAAAGAAAACGTTTTTCTAATACTTACGTCACACCAGACCGCATCTCAAGATCTCCAAATAAGGGCGATGACACACGGAGCGGTTTTGACCGAAGCGTTTATCGCGAGAAAAATCGAGGCGGTGAGTCGTTCATTGTTGTTGCATTAACCTGACAGACGTAGCGGTCATAACCGCCTGTCGGTTTTGAAACCGAGTCGGTCGGTGGCGGAGACGACCCAACGGGTCGGTTTTGAAAACGCCAGGCGGTGAGTGGTACCCAAGTTTTGCATCAGCCCTGACACACGTGGCGTTTATTTGAGCGGTTCGTACCCCACTTGCTTGAAGGGTTGTTTGTTTGTCAGTCTTCTAATTTACTTTTAAGATACAAAAATAGACGTGGAGAAAAAAAATTTGTAATGCGGCATTTTATTTTACTATGTAACTCGTCAAAACTGCCCATTTACATCCTGATAAAGTTTAAACATTCTTCAGGGTGTTTCCTCATCTCTGAAAACAAATTCTTAAAATGCCCTCTTTCGCTTCTCTTCTCGACAATTGGATGAACCCACATTCTCCTGTGGTTTTTCTCCCTTCTCTTCTTCCAACGATAGTACAACAGAGACACCAGAAGTATCTCTTCATCCATGGGAACTCCATGGGGAATGGGCCAATGCCAGTTCAATAAGATTAAGAAATAATAGAATTTTAGCTAATTCTCAACTTCCTGACACCTAGAGCTTTACATATTGATACTTAACCACCACTACAAATGGAGGAAAAAATCTAAGTATTTACAGATTGTACGGTGCTGTACAGTAACAACCGTTTTTAAAACGAACTCACCTTCCTCCAGGGCCTCTTTTAACTTTACAACTACTTGAAAGTACATCACCCTATAATTAAATGATTTCTACAGCTTTACGGGTACAAAGTATGCGTATGACTGTCGGTGATACATGGTAGTAACTAGTTTAATAAAGATTTTGTTTTGAATATTATCTGGAGGAGGAAGGGGACCTCGTTCAAATCCCAGCTCTGTGCCTTTTAAATTATAGTATGAAAAATGAAAAGTAGTGTAAACCTTCCTTGACTCTGAACAGGAATTACTTTACTTTTATTGATCAGAGAGGATTGATTTTTTTTGTTGGGGGGGAGCGAAACGAGAATCGAACCTACAACTGCAGGATCTAAGCCGAGAGTCTGACACGCTTATTCGGCTACCCGAGATCCCATCTAAATATAAATCAACTTAAATATTTATTTTTAAAGACTATTTTTCAAAATTTCATAGAGAAAAGAAAACCGAACGAGATGTAGTGTGTAGATAACTGTGAGATTTCACTTTGTAGCCAGTTCCATGGTATGTTCATCAAAGAAAAAAAAAGTACTGCATGGGGCGAATGGTCTGTAAGGCTGTAACTAATACACGAAGTTACATACAGTAACAGAACAATATATTTATTAAACAGGACTTGTTATACAAACTGCAAAATAACACCTTGCGACGTTCAATGCTTATATGCACTGCTGTAGGATACATTTAATAACTGAAAGAAAACAAAACCGCTTCGGCCAAAACGCACATCATACCGCTGCATGTGTCACAACCTAGCAAAACCGAAGCGATTGACGCAAATGGACATAATCACATGTAAGATTACCCTCAAGAGTGAAGCAATACTGGACGCTAGTAAAATCGCTCAGGGCTCGAGCGATACCAGGTTCTTACCTCCTGAGAACCAAGTTTCAGAGTTTACTTGATGAGAACGTAATCGAGCATGTGGAGTCTTCATATGCGCCTCCTTGTTTTTTAGTGCCTAAGAAGTCACAAGGGTCAAAGGACTACAGGGATTTAAATGTAAACATAAATTACGTAACTCAACAAAACCGTGGGGAAAAAATCAAAACGGTGGAAGAGGCGTTGATCCATTGACGTTCCGGGTGAATATTCTCAGAATTCATTTGAACAAGGCTTATCACCAGATACCATTAAAACAGGAGGGAGGCACCAAAAAATGGACAGCTTTCCATTTTTCATCCAGTTATCATTTAAAAAAAAAAATTATTTATTATCAGTCTTAATTTGTTTTATTATCCTATTAGTTTTATCATTTTAATATCAGAGGAAATTATTTGTTTTAATTTGGTTTGGCATTTTATAATAAAAGGTTAATTTTTTTTTTTTTTTGTAGCGCTGTAAAACATTTCACTTCTAAAAGTATAGCAACAATAAAATGTGTGCTTAATAGTAACTATTCGTACATTTTGAATGTTCCTAAAAAATTCCGTTCAGGAATTTCTTGTAGTGACATTCTGCCTGCAAACGTTTTAATCTTCAGCTATTTCAACGTTTCGATCGGGTTATTGACTCTCTGTTTGTAGTTATTTACTATGTCGATATCCAGAAACGCTATACTCTCGTTTGTACGTCAGGTCATCAACTACAGAAAAGACACAAAACATACAATGTATATTATTGCATACGACTGCTACACAGATGGATCACTTATCAAAGGAAGAGGGAGTGGTGCAGGAATCTACATACCAAAATAAGGAATCAGCATCTCCTCCCCTCTTGCCAATAACACCTCCATTTTTCAGGCGGAAATCAGGGCCATCAATGTGTGTTGTAGAACACTGATAGAAAATAAAATTATGGGAAAAGATATTAAAATCTTTTCTGTCAGTCAGGCTAGTCTTAGGGCATTACAAAAAGATTTGTCAACCTCACGACTGGTGGAGGAAATTATAGATCTTATCAATAGGATCTCTTTCAGGTTTGAGAACAAGGTAACCCTTATTTGGATACCTGCACATAAAGGACGCCAGGGCAATGAAAAGGCGGATGTCATAGCCAAAGGAGGTTCTAATACTGCGTTTGTTTGGCCACAACCGGTATTACTCCACTCTATGAGCACAGCGGAAGAGAGTATCAATAACTCGGGCATGAAACAATTCCTTAGGGAGTGGAATTTATCCCCCGGACACAGGCAATCGAAAGAGTTTGTTAAGGCGATCAAACCAGCTGAATCGAAATGGCTATTCTCTATCTCAAGGAAGGGAATTAGGAGGCTGATAGGTATTCTGACGGGCCACTGCCCACTGAGAAGACACCTCTTCATAATGGGTACTCTACCAGACCCCTTTTGCAGCTTCTGTGAAATAAAAGAAGAAACGGCTCGATACTACCTCGCAAAATGTGATAGGTATGCTAGGTCTAGATTTGAAATCTTTGAAGGAGAGGACATCACCAAATCACTCCCTGAGATAAAATGGTCCAAAATCTTGGGGTTTGTGAACAAGTCCAAGAGGTTTATGCAGGACACGTGAGCCGACCAAGTCCCGGACCTTTTAGGGATGGGATACGAGTCAACCCAGGCATTTAACCCCTCGGGTCTTGGTCACCCACCCTGCATAATATATATCCCAGAGTATTGGGGCTTCCCCAGCGTAGAAACTACCGGATCAGTCATATATCGTCTTCTACAATTAAAAAGGTGCTCGACCGTTATTTTATCCTCGCATAACTAGCACCTCCGCGGTCGCTCTCCAGCCAGGTGCCCGTGCGTTATTCTTGTATGACCTATGGGTAGTCACCCCAGTATGACCTTTTCCCTCTTAGACCCGTTCTCCGTGGACTGGAATCGGAGAATTAAAAACTAAATTAAAAAATTAAATACTTAAAACACATACACACAAAAACCAAAAGACAGTTTACTATAGCAATGAACAAATTAAAAATATCAAATAAACGACTTGAAAAATATGTACTCGAATACTTTCAACAGCCATACGTGAACTCCGTCAAAATTAATAGCATCCCAGTTGTAAGGTATGAACAGTTGTTCTTTACTCTAAAAGTGATAACTAATAAAATTTAACTTTCACATTCCACAGCTTGACATTTTGCTCATATTGGCAAGAAACTATATTGATTTTGGGATAAAATGTGTCTTTGTAATGCAAGCGAAACGTATGGGAGGAATGTGAAGCTATTTCATGACATTTAATCCGAAATGGAAACGTTTTATTTACAAATATTTAGATTTTCCATCGTCAATACTAAACCAGAACTGTTGTGAGATGAATTATTCATTACTGGACCGGATCTCTTTAGATATACATAACTTGTGATGATGCCATGAATCCAAATCGCAATAATATAGCTCAGTAGTGACGGTGATGGTTACGGAGGGCTGATAACCGTAAGCCGTTTTAAATCGACCAGGAGTCTTGAGCATAAATATACCTGACATTTTCAATTTTTCTAGGAATCGATCGTGTCTAAAAACTCGTTTGGTGTTTTGGCATTTTCCCCCCGATGGCTAGCAGAAGCCCCGCCGCCGTTTCGACACGGCCGTTTATTGATAAAGTCAGGAGACTTTTGGGATGAATGAGCTTGAAAACTCAACCTCACCGGCCTGAGAGAGGTGTTGAGGTGAATGAACGGTGTGACTAAGGGCTTAATCTGTGTTACGCGCCGGGCATAAATCAGACGAAAATCTCCTTTAGCTTTCACCAGCCTGCAAGCGGTCGGCTGAAGTAAATAAATCCAGAAACCGCGTTAATCTCACAATACGTGCTTTTCTTTGAAAGCCGGCTTATTCGTCTAAGAAATCCCCGGGCGATAGCCACCGCCGGCCGGCGCTGACTTTATTCCTTTCGCCCTCCGGTTGCACAAAACGAAGAAAAGACGCTTCTCGAGTGTTGTAAATAACCGTCTACTCGAAATCGGCTGATAAGTGATGATTAACGGGCAGTCAAAATCCTTTTTTCCATCCTACTCGGCAATTAAAACACTCGTGAAAAATTTAGAGGCCTGTTTCGATCTTCCACCTTTGAACAATGAGGTAACACGCGAAAGAATAGGTGGTATTTTGAAACTGAGGCTTTTTAGGTCTGTTTTATCAAAAGGTGAAACATGTACTACAGAATTATGGTGACAAGATAATAATTAATGATTATTTTGAGATCGTGAGGTGCGGACTGGCGTGACGTAGGTTTTAGAAAAACATTTTCTTTATCATGCCAACGTTTCGATCTTTATTGAGATCATCTTCAGGGCACAACGTGTTTGTTTTCCGTGTAGATGTGTCATTCTTGTGTGTCGTGTTCAGGTAATAACACAAATAATTAATTAATATCTAGATAATTAATCTATATCTAGATAATTAATCTATATCTAGATAATTAATCTATATCTAGATAATTAATCTATATCTAGATAATTAATCTATATCTAGATAATTAATATATATCTAGATAATTAATATATATCTAGATAATTAATCTATATCTAGATAATTAATATATATATATATATATATATATATATCCGACTCAGAAATCGAATAGCAGACCAAGAGAATATTAATTTGATTAAACAATTTTCGTTTTAGTGATCAACTGACCAAGTTACTTCTTTCGATTAATTTTTTCTTTCTACGTAAGATCTTGGTTGAGATAAAAAGTCACTGTCACGAGCGGGATTCGAACCCACGTCCTTCGCCTAACTACGCCGCTGTTCTACCACTTGAGCTATCGTGACTTCGATCCTCTCGGACACCAACTCTCCATCTCAGGAGGAAGGACGATCGGGTACTCTTCGTTAAGCTAAAGTTGTAGTTTTGTGATGGCGTGTTATCAACAGACATGATCTATCTCACTTCCGCATGCCCCAGATGCTACTGGTTGAAAAGGTCCTAACTTACTTGACGTACACTACATTGAACTAACTTCAAGACGTTACTTTTTAGCATAAACCTGTTAAATATATTTAAAAAACTGGTTTAATTGAAGGGACCGTTTAATTTTTCCACATTTGAAAAATGAGACTTTTCGCTAAGGATTGAATGATTGAGGACGAACCTTCAAATGAAGAACTTGGCGTACTCCTCGTTATGCTAAAGTAGCCCTCTTTTCCATGGTCCAGATTCTGCTGGTTGAAAAGGTCATAACTTACTCGACCTACTACACCTACATTGAACTAATTTCCAGATGTTACTTTTTACCAATAAAAATCGTTTACTTAAATGCCTTTATTATTCTTCCACCTTTTAACAATGAGACTTTTCCCTAATGGATTGGTGCATTTTTCAACAGAGGCTTTTATGCCGGTTGTATCAATCATGCTTTCTGAAATTATGGTGAAAAGGTCGCATATTATCCTCGTCCAGAAATCGATTGGCAAAACGAAGAAACTCTGGCTTAAGAGAAATGATAATCTTTTGAAACGGAGGCATTTCAATCGGTTTTGTCGAGAGGTTAGAGTTGACATCGGAAATTGTAGCTGAAATGTGGTATTTAGTTTGTATATTCATTACGCAAAACTAGAAACAAACTACATGATTTAATTGACAACCTTCACGAGAAAAGTCGTGCGGGGACACTAATTTATGCAAAAGTTGTATATTTGTGGTGGCTTACATGTTATCAACAAACCCGACATATCTTCGTTCTGCCTGTCTCAGATTACAAAGTTTCAAAAGGTACTTACAAGACATCCACCGACCGCCTTAAACTAAATGCAGAACGTAAGTTTTCAACGTAAATTATATATAGTGTCAGAAAATTAGTACGACAAATTGTTTGACAAACTGTACAGTTTTAAGTAAATAATTCACAATATACGGAATGACGGAATGACTTAACGAACCGTTTTGGCTGATGTCGACTATAAAAAATATTCTAATGCCAGTTTGCTAATATTTTCATATGAAAAGTAAATACGATATCTAAATTTTCCACATAATTTAATCACTAGCGTACAGAGATTTTTATGATATATATATTTATGTATAAAACACGCTCACACGCAATCATAACTACATCGTGTCTAATATTTGCTATTCTATAAATATATTAAATATTTTTCTTGTTTATGGTTAGTTTACCAAGCTGTCTTATTTGCAATGAAAAATGAACTTTTTTATGTTTAATATAAATAGTAATGATTAATGAATAGTAATGAAAAAATCTAACGTTCAGATCAAATGTGTGGTGATTAGTGACCTTTAATCGATAATTAATCAGAAATCGTGAGATGCGGTCTGGTGTGATGTATGTTTCAGAAAAACATTTTCTTTATCGTGCCAATGTTTCGATCTTTATTGAGATCATCTTCAGGGCTCAAAGTGTTTGTTTTCTGCGTAATTGTGCCTAACTCTTAGAGTAGCACTCTCAACACGACACGCAAGAATGGCACAATTACGCAGAAGACAAACACTTTGAGCCCTGAAGATGATCTCAATAAAGATCGAAACGTTGGCACGATAAAGAAAATGTTTTTCTGAAACCTACATCACACCAGACCGCATCTCACGATTTCTAAATAAATTTAAATAATGTTTGTAAATCCCAGGCCCTGAAGATGATCTCAATAAAGATCGAAACGTTCGCACGATAAAGAAAATGTTTTTCTGAAACCTACATCACACCAGACCGCATCTCACGATTTCTGAATAATTAGTTCAGATCAAATATTAAACATAATTAGCATATATATTCAAATAATACGAGAATTTATGAAAATTTTAACAAATGATCTATAAATTTTAAAAAAAATTGAATTTTATAATTAAAGTTAACAAACCGTACAATAAAAATTAACCTAAATTAAAACGTAATTGAATTGGTGGATGTTTTAGAAAGATTGATTTAAAACTTGATGAGCACATGTATGTAAAACGATATTCTACGACTTTTTAATTTTCCATTCTAAAGTGAGAAAAGTGTGTAAAAGAATAAATAAATAAAACAAGACAAAGTAAAGAAATATACAACTTATAATTTTTTATATAAAAGACTGAGATAAACGATATGTGAAACGTAACAGTAAAAATAACATATTTAAAAAAAATATGTAACAAATTTTTGACGGAAATAAGAAATTGAGGAAAGTTAAGATCAGAAATATATTTACATATTTCTACACAGATTTATATTTTTCTATACAGAAAAATATAATAATATATAAATCAGTAATCAGAAATCAGTTAAACATGGTTTTAGCTAATTTCAAATTTGAAACAAAATTACGTTTTGATTTTTATATGGAAAAATTACCTCAAGATAATTAAATCATTATTCGAGTCATCACCACTGTCAACGTGTAAATGACATAAATAATTATATCAATGGAATATTGAGTCATATAATTTTTCAAAATTAATGTCTTAAAAAAGGTAATGTTGGTATTATAAATTCTCAACAACAATCAATTTTAATATATAAGAAAATTACACAACAAAATATTTTATACCAGTAGTTAATAGTGAAGAAATCCAACAATCAAAACTTGTGTATAAAATAATGTGAGAATGTGGAAAACTAACTTGGGGAACAGCACATAAGTCTTCAAATTTTTGCAAACAACATAATATTGAAACTGAACATACCTGAGTGAGTGGCAAAAATAATTGAGAAATAATATTACGCTCGTAATTTTGTTGTCACCGTTCATGTCAATCTGTTTAGCCTCGTTTGGTGGTCTGTCAGACACATTCGAGTAGTTTATTTGGATTTTCTTTTATTTATCTTCGTGTAGAGACACATAGCTTTCACGACGAACAGTGTGTTATGTGAATGTTAGGTCGTTTCTGGTAAATCCGGCCCGGAGGACCAACACGTTAGTACAAGGGCGTTTTCGAGAAACACAGGACTTCGTCTGACAGCTCAAACCGCGAAAGGTTGGTGAGGTAGACCAAAATGTTCGGTAAAACGAAGCTACAGGGGTCGTCGGAGGCCGCAACGGTTCAGGCGTTGACACAACGCTTATCACTGTAAGGTAAAGGCCCCGGGTTCGAATCCACCGGCCCTACATTCGAACACGACATACTTAAATATGGGCTTTTTTTACAAACACCGTCACCCTGAGGGTTAATATTATGACCTCTGTTGTTGCGAACCCTCGAAAAAAATGATCATCCGATTTATCATTCCGCAGGACTCGAGATGGAAATTTCGCACCATATAAAAAAACAAGCATGAATGTTTTAAAAGAAATCAAAAAATTACAGACCCTATAAATTATAAATAATTTAGCAATTAGTTCATAATGTTACATGTGAAAAATACAGTTTATGCGTGTTCCTTATATTTTTATTTCGTTCTACTGCAGAACATATACAATCGTATTCACAGGAATAAAAAATCAACCTTGTAATAATTTACCGTAACTAACAAGTTACCTGACGTGAAATAACAATGCAATTAGAATTATCCCATCTTTATCCCGGGCTATAAAGCTAAACGGAATTGTATGTTATTTATTTAATGTTATTATTACACAATCAATTATTTATTAAAAAGGTCAACTCGAAGCTTGAAGGTTATACGCATAAATTTACGTAATGAGGTTAATATTGCCGATGTATATAAGCTGAAGTATGCACATGCATGCACATAAATACACACACATGTACAGAGTTGCGTATAATATTTCTCGCAGTCTACCGGTAATTCCAGCATTTTTAATTTACTCGGCAGGCCAATCAGAATCACCCACCCCGGATGTTGGCAGGCCAGGGTTAGACCTCAGTCTTAGAGTGAGGACCTGCGAAATTAAATATGTCCGAACTAGGTTTTCGTCAAAGTTATTTTTATGAATTTAAACGCCCAAACCGCGCGTAACATCAATACATTTTGGAGGGAGGGACGCATTAGCGAGTGCACGGTACAGTGATGTTTTCAGAGATTCATCTTGGAGATTTCGATCTCAAAGTGAGAGAAGGTCGCGGTAGTGCTTCCGTTGTGGACGACGACTAACTCAAAACATTGATCGATGAAAATTCACGTAAGACAACACGGGAAATTCCGGAAGACCTAAGTGTTGACGACTCAACTGTTGTTCGTCATCTGGAGCAAATTTGAGCTCGACAAGAGGGTACCAAACGAACTAACCGAAGCTCAAAGAAATCGACGCATTGAAATTTGCACGTCTCTTCTGTTGCGCCACCAAAATGATCCACTTCTCGATCGAACGTGCATGAAAAATGGATTCTGTACGATAACAGGAGGCGTACAGGTTGGTTGGACAAGGATGAAGTCCCAAAACCAAATCTACACAGAAAAAAGGTTGTGGTGTTTTTTGTGCTTTGGTTGTGTACTGCTGGGGTTGTTTACTACAATTTACTGAATTATGGTGAAACTACAACAGAGAAAATGGACGAAATGAATGAGAAACTGCAACGTCTTTGTCCAGCATTGAACCGTTAAGGGGCCGATTCTTCTTCACGATAACGCTAGGCCACATGACTCAGTATCAACTCTGTGAAAACTTAAGGACTTAGGATATGAAACCGTACCCCACCCTCCACATTCACCAGACCTCAAGCCTACAGATTTCTTTTTTAGACATTTTGATCACTTCACGAGGGATAAAAATTTTAGAGAATGCGGTGAAGCCGAAAACGCCTTCCAAGACTTTATTCTGAGTCGAAATAAAGTTTTTATGTCAGCAGAATAAAAGTGCTTATTAAACGTTGCAAAGATTTGTATATTGTGGTGGAAAATATTTCGACTAAGTTTTCTTTATTTTATAAAAATTAAAATATTTTTGACTACCTTTACAAAACCTGCATTATGTTTGCACCTGCCCAATATAATAATAATAGTCTTCATTAGTGTGTAAGAGTGTTTTGACAATCTTATGAATACTGTTTCAGAAAATTTCTTTCTAATTAAACAATGGCTAGATTGTAACATCCTATCAGTCAATATTAATAAATGTTCACTAGTATCCTTTACTAATGGTTAACGATAACATTCAGCAACTATTAAAGGTATTTACACTTCGTTCTGTTCAATATTGTAATAAATGATATGATTCTTGCTATACCATTAATTTTGTTGATGAATGTAAATATTGGGGTGTACATTTTGGACAGAAATATGAAATTTAAAATTCATGTTGATATACTGTTAGGATTAGAAAATTATTTCATATATTCAAAAGCACTTACAGATATTATGAGATCAAATTTGTTGAAAATACTCTATTTTGCCATTTGTCAGTCGCTGTTACAATATGGAATTATTGCTTGGGGTAGTGCCAGTAATAGGGTTTTACAAAAATGCTGCTCAAAACTCTATCAACAAAATCATAATGAACAAACATCCGACGTTTATTACTTCATATGAATAATTTAATGTTCGTAACATAAAAGAATTATTTATATTATCTTCCTGTATTTATGTGTATTAATTAAATCTCTATAATTGTAAGTACCGGGAACATAATACGCGTTATTCATATAATACTAATGTAATTTTACCAAAAATTAAAACTAAATTATATGCAAGATATTCTGATATTGTTGCAAATTCGCTATTACGCATCAAATTAATTTTAGTAATTTTTTTAATGTCAATAAGTTTAAAAAATTGGGTTAAATGTTATAAGTTAATTTGTTAATATCTTACAGTTGCTTTTTGATAAATTATTTAAAATAATCTACAGTAATAATAATAATAATAATGTTTCTTCCATTTTTATTTGTAACCTTCTTTAAGCCGGGAACACACTTACCCGATGCTACGCCATGCGACGCTACCCGCCGCCTTGCCACGTTTTGGTGGGGTGTGCACATCTATCCGACGCAAGCACACGTCGCGTACAGTCCACAGCGTTTATCACAATAATCACTATTACAATCGCAACGCATCTTTTGTTCTTAATGCACTATTTTGAGCAAAACCTTGCAATAAATTGTTAGTTAAATTTTATGAGCACAACCATCTAATAAATTGTTTGTTAAACTTAATTGTTTCAAATAAAGTTTCTCCTAACCATCATAATTAAACAATGTTTATAAAAAATTATGCATTTTTGATCTCGTTTAATTTGGTATACATTAAAGTAACATGTTGTAATTAATATAACGACAAAATTACATGTACTAAGTTTGAAATAAACTACAAAATATGTGAGTGTCCTGTTCTGATGCTACCCGACGGAAATGGTGTAATTTTACGAGCAAAACTATGAAATAAATTGTTAATTAAATTTTATGAGCAAAACCGTGTAATAAATTGTTCCAATTTTAGTATATGTACCGCCGAAGTGTGTACAATAAATTGTTAGTTAAATTCAACATTAAAATTAATTTTTTAAATAAAAACTAATTAATTTTTAATCACAGTTAATTTGTTTTATATTAAAATAAGTATGTTGTAATTAATATAACGACAATAATACATGTAGTTTGAATAAAAATATAAATGTCCGGTTCTTTTGTCTTCTACTGTACTCGATGCGACCCGACGAAAATCTGGATAGCGTGGATCGCAGAGCGTCGGGTAGGTTAGCGTGGCATAGCATCGGGTAGATGTGCACGGGGGTAATGCAACCTTATGGAAAATCGGAGTTTGGATTTGCGTCGGGTAGCATCGGGTAGATGTGCACGGGGGTAATGCAACCTTATGGAAAATCGGAGTTTGGATTTGCGTCGGGTAGCATCGAGTAGCGTCGCATGGCGTAGCATCGGGTAAGTGTGTTCCTGGCTTTAGACTATATATATTTCATGCAATCTGACATTTAAATATATGTACATTCAATTTTCTTATTTACATAGCGTATGCTCATATATCTCTATAATAAATTGCATAAACTTCGTAACTCCAACTCTCTACTCAAGTTCTGCTTGCTGAGAGTTGGCTTCATAACTATAACTATAAAAAACTATAACTATTAACAAACATAAATACAACATTATACATTTCTTTTTTCATTCCATACCTACTAGACATACTCATAGCCATTGAGGCCGTCTGAGGGGTCACCAGCCCCATGTATATATAACTAACTTCTATAGGGTACTCAATATTCCACCATCGACGTCTCACAATTTCCTTTCAGAATCAGATCTAGGGGACCTAGATACTCGCTGCCGTGTTCAAACATTGTTCTCATATCGGGCCACTGTCCTACGCGCTCCCTATATGTAACCAAGGAATTTCAATTATGTAGGACACAGAGCGCCCTTTCTCTGCATCCCATCTCATATGTGGGGTTTGCTCCCAAAGTAAGTAAGTGTCCGTTAGATTGACATTGGCGTCAATTCTGAAATATGTCAGATATTTTGGAAACATTCGAGTTAAATTTTATTACGCTTCATTAAAAGCTAAACTAGTAAGTTTTAAATTATATAATAATGTTATGCTATAAAAGATCAAACTTCAATTTTTTTTGTAACATTTAAACGATAAAAATATCAAATCAACTAGGATTTACAAATTTTATTTATTGAATTTTGTATTATTACATTTAATATATATAAACCAACCACCAAAAAAAGGAAGATAATTTTGAGATATTACCAAATTTTTCTACATGTTTTACTTGGTGTTTATACTGAGACGGCTCCCAGTATTTTCTAAATTTGACAAATTTTATGTGTTGCTGGATTATTTCTCTATAAAAAATTCAAGTGAGTAACGTCATTTTATCACAACGAACAAAATTATTTTCACCATAAGTAGAAAAGATGAGACCCCTCCGTCCTTTCCCAGACTCCGTCCCATTATTTCCACTTAAGGTGGATTTGAATTAGGAAATAACCCCGTCGGTCACCTCGGGGCTATTTATCAGATCGGAAACGGGTCAATAGAATACGCCAAGAATAATGTATTTTTCACAATTTATCACCCTGCTCTGATCACCCCCCCTCTCATTTATTTATAAGCGCATGGGCGTACAAACACGGCCGCATATAACATAAATTTAAACTAATGACAATCATGGCAGGTCTAGGAAATTAAATTTACAACGGCTACCAGGACAAATTGCATAACTGTACTTACCCGATAATTTAATTGTGAACATAAAAATGTAAAAAAATAAATACAAAAGGGCTACACAAATCAAATATAATAAATAAACTATATTTTATAATAACAAACACATATTCGAATATTTCAACTTATATATATTTTAGCTTGCATAATGCAATATATTGACTTTTGTAATATATATATGTAGGGAATTAAAGGTCTCCCACAAATAAAAAGATAAAGATTTAAAGTTTATTGGTAAAGAACACATAAACAAAAGTAAAAGGATAACTAGTTAACATTAAAATACATTAGCGTAAAAAGAAACGTGTTCGTAGGACCGCGTGGTGGTAACAACTCAAACTGTCAGCTGGGGCCCAGATAGAGGGGAGAGACAGGGTTCCCGCCATGTAGGGCCTCCGTTGACGTAGTGGCGGTGAACATCCTACATATATATTTGTCTATATGATGTTAAAATAGGAAGAACGGTTGGTAGATTTATCCAGACCATACTGAGATTCAGATTATTCATGAGTAAAAATGTAAAAATGTGGTCGATACATGTAATACTTTAAATATGGAAATAAAGCAAGGACTAGAATTTATGTACTATCAATAAGCCTTGAATCAGTTCTCGATTCAGTACGATAGTATTCAAGAGAAGAAGGATACCAAAACGTTCATTAAATTAATTAAAACACCATCGCACAAACTGAAGGCTGGACTACTGAACCATGGCCGTATTCGAACTAGGATAGTAGGACTGAAAACTCCGGAGGTAGATGTGTAGACTGGAAGAGAAGAAACAAGCCTAAGCACATTCAGGAATAATATTTAGCGGAAGATGTTCTTTATTGTTACGAAGGTTATGCATGCTGAGATTTGGTATCTGATAAAAAGTATGAAAATTGACGTGGAACTCGAGGTAATAACGTTGAAACCAATAATGGTTAATGTTAAATGTAAATAATTGACGCATATCCCTATTAAGCTGGGAACACACTTACCCGATACAACGCCATGCGACGCTACCCGATGCTACCCGACGCAAATCCAAAATCCATTTTTCCATAAGATTGTATTACCCCCGTGCACATCTGTCCGAAGCTATGCTACGCTACCCTACTCTACGCTCTGCGATCCCCACTGTTCAGATTTTCGTCGGGTAGCATCGAGTACAGGCGAAGACAAAAGAACCGGACACTCATATTTTTATTCAAACTACGTGTATTATTGTCATTATATTAGTTACAACATACTTATTTTAATATAAAACAAATTAACCGAGATCAAAAATTAATTAGTTTTTGTTAAAAAAATTAATTTTAACGGTTTGATATAAAATTGATTAAAACATCGGATATTGAATTTTTTGATATAATGAATTTAACTAACAATTTATCACGGTTTTGCTCATAAAATTTAACTAACAATTTACTTCATGGTTTTTAATCCTTTTTTATAGTTATCAGGTGTTAACTATAAAAAAGAATTAAAAACAATTAAAATCTTAGCAAAAAACAACGGGTATCAAGAAATATTTATTGATAGGTTGCTAAACCAAACATAATTTCAGTTCAAATCTAAATACAAGAGTGTTACATAGTTTCAACAAAGGGAAAGAATTAGATTCTTTTGAGAAATTTGAAATTAAAAAATGTAAAATTGAACATCATAATAAACGCATTAATAATATAACAGATTTTGATCTACCTCCCATTTTAAATATGTACATAAATAATATCAAACATCCAAATAATTAATCTAATTATTTTAATTGTTATTATTTTTATAGTAATTTAATAATATTAAGTATTTACTAGTATAATATTTATTTGTGTTATAATTTCCGCGTTTCGCACGTTCAAATTGAGCGCCATTAAAAAAATCAGCTGCTAATTGGAACGTCGCGTTGGCGGAGGTATCAGCGGGTTAACTTTGGCAATTCATGTCGAGAGACGTGGTTGTAGAACTGCTTCAACCTGATGATGAACTACAAGCTCGAAATCCGGATCACTGAAAACAACTTACTGTGAGTAGGAACTATCTTTTTAAAAAGGACTTATTTTTATATTTCCTTATATTTTCTCCTTCCTTTAAATTTTTTATATGTCAATTTTTGTTCACTTTTTACGATTTCTTTACTTCTTTCAGCCTGTCTTTCTTTGTTTTTCTATCTCGAAATTCATGCGAATACTAAAACTATGAATACATTTTTATGATTTCTCTTTTTTTCTTTTGGCACTTTATATTTCATTTTTGTAATTTTCTTATTTTCTCTTTTTCTTCTTTCAGCCAGTCTTTTTTCTTTCTCTATATCCTAATTTATGTAAATTCTATATATTTTAGTACCTCTCTCTCTCTCTCTCTCTCTCTCTATCTCTCTCCCTCTCTCTCACACACTAGAACGCAGAGTGTAAAAAGTATTATTATTGATTAAATTATTTTGTCTTTCAGTTCTGTATTTGCCAAACATGACCATTAATATGTATTGTCTTCTTTATACACATTTATAACGAATGTATTTTTCTTGGGCCAGAGCCCGCGCAGGTGCCCCTTATGCAGAGAAAGGTTGCTCGATGTGTCCCACATACTGGAAACATGTCATGCCATGGCTCCCTACAGGGAGCGTGTAGGCATGCCATCCAATCTGAAAGTGGTACTCGAGCAGTGTTGTGTGTCTATATATTTTGTCTCTCTCTCATTCTCTCTCTCTCTCTCCCTCTCTCACACACACAATAATGCACTGTAAAATGTATTATTAATGATTAATGTTTTTGTCTTTTAGTTATATATTTGTCAAACCTTACGTTGATATGTATTTTATTATCATTTGAAAGGTTGTTTCACATTAATTGTCCGATTTTATAGTTTCAGAAGTTCAGAGGTAATATAGCGGTTTTCTGTTGTTTACTTCCAATTGTTTGGATATTATAATTAAGCAGTTATAAATCCTCCACTTTTGTAACATGTATATATTCTGCCCACATAGACACTTTAGTACTTACATATGCAGAGAACCGAGCGTATGACTTCATCATGACATTTCATTTCACACAAAGATGGACAACAAACATTCTAAATGTTTCCTGGACACAGTTAGCGAACAATTTCCAATCCTTGAAATGATCCTTGAATTGAAAACCAGTCAACCCTCCGTATTCCCTCAAACTTTGCCCCGTAGGCTAAAGGGAAGATGGCCTAGAGATCTTCGAAACGTGTATAATGTCGGCAAGAGTGAATGAAAAACTGAAACAGAAATCATGCATCTTGACAACTGAAGTGTCTTGGATTTTTTTTACGTAAAATTTTTAGTAGTTACCGAGTTGATGGGCTTAACGATTCAAATACCTGTTGGCTGAAGCTAACGAGGAATCAGAACAATTCTACAATATTATTTCCAAATGAACCTCATAAAAAAATAAGCCATTGAATTTTATCGCCTGTGTTCGAACCCAGAACCACTAGCGTGGCAAATATAAATCGAATGTCCTAACTACATCACCACCGCGGTCTTCTTTGATTTTGTGAATGAAATATTATGTAAGTTTCAAACTCAGGTTTATTGTTTTCAAGATTTTATTTCGTCCATTATTTGTTGTAGGGATTAATGATGGAATGGAGATAATAAGATCAAAGGTATCGCCATTCAACACATATTCTAGAACTCTTGTTAATAATAAACGATCAGCTAATACACAATTATATCGGGCTGCACAAAATGTAATTTGAAAAGATTCGATCCGTTGTTTCACAAATAAGCGCTAATAAATAAATCTATAAATCAGAAAATTAAATAACTATAATCCAATATTCTATAGTGTTTGGCAATTCTCTGAAATTACAGAAATTTAGTGTTTTTCGTGTTAGTGTTTAGTGTTAGTTTTTCGAGTCTCCGATATCAAGATTTATTAACAGTATTTATATCTTTTATTTGTAAGACGGTTATTTAAAAATAGATCGATTCTTACAATGAAAAGTGAATTTTTTTTTTTCATAACTGAAGTTCTTTGCAGGTTGTTAGACTGAGGATGGGACGTTTGTGCAACGAACCTCACATCAAACCGTACATCAAACAATCTCTAATGCAATATTCTCGTCTTGTATGCCAACGCACGGCTATTTCATCGGAGACGCGGCGAAATTGTAGCACTTGGGCGGAAACGGGCAATCTCGCATACGGGATTTACATGACGAAACGCCTCGGGGATATTAGAAAATAAAATTTACTTTGAACGGACACCGCGAAATTAGAGCAATCGAATCTTGTCAAGAAGACCACGATTCAAATCTCACGGCAAGTGACAAAATGCAAAAAAACACCTTTTCATAGGACAAAAATTATTTGATTAAAAACCGAAAAGGGGTAGTGAAAAAGGAAGATAGAAATGACATTTTATACATAAAGTTATATGTTATCTTGTTATGACTGACAACTATTGGCCATATAATGATTTCAAGTTTCAACACCATAAGTTTTAAAGATTGCAGGATTTGTTTATTTATTCAAGAGAGAAAACATGGAGAAGTAGTGAAACAGAGAACTAGATCGATATATGGACAGAAGGAAAGCTACAAAGAAAGAAAGTTAGCGATAAAATGAAAGAAAATATAATAAATTATAGTGTGAAAGAAATTTTGCAAAAGAGAGACATAATGAGTTAATGTGTTAGAGAAATAGAAAAACAATATTAATTTTTCCTTGGGGACCGCGGTAGCCGAGTGGTTAGCGTGAGAGACTCTCGGCTCGTAGACCCCGCGGTCGTGGGTTCGATTCCCACCGTAGCCTCTGACCTTTTTTCACGATACCCCCCCCCACATGAATACACATATAATAATCGTTTCGTTGGCTAATATGCATCGATCATAAGGCCATTAAAAAAAAAAATTATTTCTGGCATGAAGCTTAACGTTCAACTAAGTAGTTGGCTATGGCAGAAAACAGTTCAAATCAGTTTGCAATATTTTTTCATATTAATATTTTTTAAAGAACATGGGCAATGCCGAAAATCGAACGATGAAATGACAGCATGGCAAAGATGAGCCGGACGTCCTTATAACTTGCCAAATGCAGTCTGTTATGTGTAGATGATGACTAAATATTGATAAATAAATAGATACGAGACAAAACTTTGATCGATTGAAAAAAAGAAGAAAAAATATGAGAGAGCAGAAAAAAAGGAGAAGGGAAAGGTTATAGGAATGAGTGATGGAAATATATATGAATGGATACATAGATAGAGGGGCAGAAAAAGAAAGAAAGAAAGAGAGAGAGAGAGAGAGAGAGAGAACAAGAGAGAATGATATCGAGAGCAAAAGTGAGAGAGGGGAAAAAGTGTGTGAGAGTGAAAGAGAAATAGAGCAAGCACAGTGAGAGTGAATGTGAGTATGAGTGATATTGAGAGAGAAAGAGAGAGAGAGAGAGAGAGAGAGAGAGAGAGAGAGAGAGAGAGAGAGAGAGAGAGAGAGAGAGAGTGAGTGAGTGAGTGAGTAAGTGAGTGAGTGAGTGAATGAGGGAGTGAGAGAGAGAGAGAGAGAGAGAGAGAGAGAGTGAGAGAGAAAATAGCGTGCGCCCAATAAGTTAGTGAACAAAAAAAAGCGCCTAAATAATTATAAAAATAATGTAATAAGAAATAAAGAAAAAACAAGAATAGATTTCTCAGTGTTAAAAAAATTAAAAGAAAGAGAGATTGAGAGAGGGATGGTAAGAAAATGAGAGTAAGAGATAAAGATTGATAGATTGACAGTTTTATTTAATCATGCAAATTTAGGTCTCTTGGACCTTTTCTTACACTTCACGTGAGTTATGCAGTTTACATTGTACATTTATTATGATTAACCTTTGGTATTTACAATGTATTTTACAATTATAATTTATAATGAAGAGGGTAAAAAAATTTGGTTTTGTTTTACACTAACAATTTTACATTATTTTTATATATTTTTTTTCCTTTTTGTTGTGAGTTTATAAATTTGTAAGATATGTACCAATAAAACAAAATACAAAGCGTAAAATAAAAACAACCAAACAAATGGTAAGTTGGTAAGTGTTATTTATGTAGGTCAATCTTTATATAAATTACAATGTAGACAATTATTTTACTAAAATGCAGAAATTATTATTATAATCATTAAGAATACTTAACTGAATAAGTAACAATAAATCATAAACATTAAAGAAAGACAAAAAAACAGGTTATAAATATTATATAAAGAAGACAGTACATAATATTGGCCATGTTTGGCAAATTCAGAGCTAAAAGAAAAACGTTAATCATTAATAATACTTTTTACACACTGTGTGTGTGGGGGGGGGCGTCAGGGAGAGAGAAAGAGAGAGAGAGAGAGGGAGAGAGAAAAAAAAGAGAGAGTGTGTGAGAGAGAGAGAGAGGTAGTAAAATATATAGGAAAATTTTTGGTTATTTAGTATTCTACATACATAGAGATAGATAAAGAAAAAAAGAAATTAAAGAAAGTACAAAAATGAAATATAAAGTGCCAAAAGAAAAAAAAGAGAATTCATAAAAATTTATTAGTATTTTTAGTATTCGCTTGAATTTCGAGAGAGATAAACAAAGAAACACAGGCTGAAAGAAATAGCCCATAAAAAATGGAAAAAAGTCATATAAAAATATAATGCACAAAAAGAAATAGGAGAAAAATATAAGAAAATATAAAATATAGTTTAAAAAAGAGATAATAGAAACAGAAAAATAAAGGAAAATAAGATAATAAGATTTTATTTTTTCTAAATGCATTTCTAGATATGTAGAGGAAAAGCGGAAAAAGAAAAGAGGAAGAATAGAAATAATTATTATTTATATTAGCTACTAACTGAGTAAGACGTCGGGACAAGAAATTTATCTTCAGTTCTTTGGTTATTTATGTTTGTTCTTAGGTTATCTCACATGAAAAGTTGGGAGGGGGGATCATAATGTTAAACTTGTTTTTTATTTGTGTGACATATTTTCTGACCAATTTATGAGGTTTCAATTTTTTTTAGTCGTTTGGTTGATATTTCAATCGTGATTTTGGCGGGCTGTAAATCAAGAGATTGACGGATAATTTTTTTGAAACAAGCCTCCAATCCCCCCGGTGACAAGAAATTTGGACTACAATTTACGACCCTTCACTTCTGCCTTGGGAGCGAATTGAGCCGGGCGGCGTCCGCATTAAATATCGGCAGGGCGTCGGCCCCTTCGATATTTACGACATGTAAATTTTTATACTCCGTCTCAAAAATCAGTAAATGTTCTCCACGGTTTCGAAGTTTGCGGGAGGACTCGTTCGGAGGTCATGCACGGCTACTGCCAAGCTCTGTCGCCCCGGGCTCACGTGCCATCTCCCAATTATGAGCCACTCGCATAGATTTATGTTTAAGGGTCCGGAAACGAAAAGACAGGAGTAATCTGGATGATCCCGGTATAGATAACGGAACACGTGTTTGCTTTTGTAATGGCCCGCGGATGCCAGGTCGCTCGGCTCCGCACGCGTGACGTTCTCGTGGCACAACGACTGCCGCTCGTGCGTGCTACTAAATTAAACCAGAAATTTTATTTAATTGGCTCTTGGTAAACTAAGTATTAGTATCCCATTTCCTTTCGTGATGAGTAAGCGCAACATTAGCCATTAGTATTCTCTACACCACAATGGGCTGAACAAATGCAAGAGTCTGTGCTCAGCGATTTCATTTAACTATTAACAATAGACGTCAATTAAAGTTAACTAGTTAGATAGTCAACAGAGGGTGTAAGTGGTAGAAAGAGAAACAAAAAGTAAACAAAGGAGTGAAAATTAATATAGAAATGATGAATGGTGGAGTGAGCGTGTTGTTCAATCTTTATAAGAAGATAGTTCCTACTCACGGTAAGTTCTCAACGGAACGGATTTCGAGCTTATAGCTCCTCATCAGGTTGAAGGAGTTCTATAACGACGTCTCTCGACATGAATCGTAAAAGTGACTTACACAACACTTTACTTGCCTACACTTACTATTACTACATTTACTGACTTACAAGCTCGAAATTCCGGATCAATGAAAACAACTTACTGTCAGTAGGATCTATCTTTTTATAAAGATTGAAAACGAGTATTGGAGTATGGAGACAGAACAAAGAGAATGAGCGATGAGGAAAGAGCAACAGACTGGTGGACAGATACAGTACGTATTCATCACAGTTAGTTAGAAATGTGGTATTCGGAAATAAAAATTCTATGTCAGTACGAATAGGAGCGAGTAAAACAAAGGTAGAAAATATGAAAAAGATTTCTTGAATGAGCAAGTGTAGGATAAAGAAAGTGAGAAAGATAGAAAGAGAGAGATTCTGAAAAGAAGAGAGAAGGTGAGAAACAATAAAAGTGAGAGGGAAGAAGAAAAAGAAAGGTAGGAGAAAAGAGTGAAAAGAGAGATAAAGAGACACAAACGATAGAAATTGGAGGAGAAAAAGAGAGAGCGAGATATAGAGTGAGAAAGAAGTACAGGAATGAAAAAAAGGGAAAAAAGAGAGGGTGAGTCAGAGAGGGTCAGAAAATTTTTTTTTAAAGAAATAATAAATATAGTGAAAGAAAGCGAGAGAAAGAGCGAATGAAAAATATAAAGAGATGGAGAGCGAATGAAAAGAGAGATAAAACAGAACGAAAGAGGGAGAGGGAAAGAAAAAAGAGGGAGAGAACGAATGAACGAGTGATAGAAGAAGAGATAGAGGGAAAGAGATTGTGAGTTAGACCAAGATAAAAAGAGATAAGAAGCAAAAAGGAGAAAGAAAACGAGAAAGAGAGGCATGATGGGAAAGAGAGAGGGAAAGAGAAGGGCTAAGGGAAGGAAAAAAAAGAAATGAGAGGGAGTGAGAGAAGGACAGGAAGAGGAAGAAGGAGAAAGATTGAAAGAAGGAGAGAAAGTGTGGGAGATAATGATAAAAAGAAAATGAGATGGAGAGAGAGAGAGAGAACCAGAATAATGGTGTAAGTAAGTAAGAGGGAGAGAGAGAAAGAGATTGGAGAAAGATTGAAGGACGGAAAGAGCGGAAGAGAGGGAGATAACAATAGAAAGAGAATAAGGTGAAGAGAGAGAAGGAGAACAAGAGAAAGAAAGATGGTGTGAGAGAGAAAGAGAGAGAAAAAATAAGTGGAGAAAAAGAGTAAATGAGTAAGAAGCAGAGAAAGAGAGAGAGAGAGAGAGAGAGAGAGAGAGAGAGATTGGAGAAAGATTGAAGGACGGAAAGAGCGGAAGAGAGGGAGGTAACAATAGAAAGAGAATAAGGTGAAGAGAGAGAAGGAGAACAAGAGAAAGAAAGATGGTGTCAGAGAGAAAGAGAGAGAAAAAATAAGTGGAGAAAAAGAGTAAATGCGTAAGAAGCAGAGAAAGAGAGAGAGAGAGATGTGTAGTGGCCTAGGGAGAAGAAAGAGAGAAAAAGGTAGAAAAAGAGGTAGGAGAGGGCAAGGGAGTGAGAAAGAGAAAGAGCGAGGGAGAGAAAATGAAATGCAATATGATACAATAGAGGATAAATAGTTCGATCGAAAATTTATCATTTTGTTACGTCTGCAAAGAAACATAATACAACATAATAACATAATTTTTCTATAATGTATCGTATAGGCATAAGCTTCTGAATTTGTTTTGAATTATTATCAGGAATCATTAAATCATTATCATTAAATCGTCATCATCAAACAGCAAGTTACAGACAAATTATATCTCTTTTTATTAAAATTCTACCAGCTTATTGATTTGAGGTGGTTTTGATTTATTTTAATTATCGAAGCGCAAAAATTCTTGTTAATTAATTTAAAAAATTTTACCTCCGGGTGATAATAAAATTAATTTTTCCTGAATAATTGCAAACATGGACCAAGAATTTCATTCCTGTCTTAGTAAATTACTTATAACATAATTAATCATTAATTAAAATATCTTTTTACTTAGGGTTCAAGCTTGATTTATAAAATGGCGAAAAATTTGGTTTCATGTGATTCATATGGCAAAACTTAACAAAGTAATGTTAATTCCAACTATGTTTAAACAGAAAACAACCAAAGGACGCATGTTTCTTCGAAGGTGAAAAATTCAAATAAACGTTCAACGAAATGTCGTGACACGGCATTTTTTCTGTAGCGTCGAGGACCTACCTAAACCAAATTTGGTACTCATTATGTAAAGAAGATATTGTCAGACGGCGAAACCTTTCGGATATTGTAACAATACATGCGTGTTGGCAAGTGTTTTCGAAAGATAAAAAAAGACCCGAATCATTACTAGAAAGCTCATTTGCATCTGTAAACCGGAGAAATGAGGGTGCTGCCGAAAATAAACACCAAACCGATTCGAAATTCCGGATTTTGTATAATTGTAAACGAAAAAATTCCTTCCGTTTCACCCGCGTGCCTCGGTAAATCTTTGTGCAATTAATTGGTCCTAATTGAAGTAATTTTCCCTTAATGTATTCATTAAAAATTATCGGGGCGGATATCGCATTGCCGGCAGTTAAGTAATAAACTTCTAATGAGTTAATTTACAAATGCATTTTAAATACGTTCTGCACACAATAGAGTGCAAATTCATGTAAAATTTAATATATGTATTATACTGAATTGATTGTTTTTTTAATTATCTCGAAAATTCTGTGTGTACTATAAAATACACGCAAGGCAAAAACGAGGTCCAGTAATGATATTTTTTATTATATTTAACAAATACAGCCACGCTTATTTTTCATACAAAGTTTAATTAATTATCTCTCTATTCGGTTCATCATACATTTAATAAGCTTAGTTCAAGCATAAAGAAGTTTATTGTTTACGAATTATTTAAATCAACTTATTTAAAGTTTTGAACAATTTTTTATATAATTTTTAAGTTTGGCCTAATTTTGGCCTTTTGATAATCGAGATTTTAGTTTGTCACAAAACTGGCCAAACTGCTATTTTCAACTTCACCCTGATCGCAAGAGAAAATCACAATTATGCAATTTTAGATCAATAAATAAAATAAAAAAGTTTATTTCAAAGTGAGACTTACAAGGGAAGGCTGCAGAGGTGAGATAACTAGTTTATTGACTTTTTTTAATACTAGATCGAAAACTTTAGATTAATGTTTGACAGACAAAACTTAATAATCGTTAAGTTCAGTATTTTTCGTGGTCCGCTTGACCAATTAATATCATACAATTAATCAAGGTTTTAAGTTGTGATAAAAAAGTCAGTGTCACGAGCGGGATTCGAACCCACGACCTTCTGTTTGATACGCCGCTGTTCTACAATACCACTTAAGCTATCGTGACTTCGATCCACTCGGACACCAACTTCCCATCTCAACCCCACCTTTCGAATTTTCCCTCCTTTTTGCCATTTTTCATTCCGAGTGGCTATGACTTGACACTTGAGTTTTATCTCAACTTAAAACCTTGATTAATTGTATGATATTAATTGGTCAAGCGGACCACGAAAAATAGTGAACTTAATGAATTAAAATGAAGTATACTTCACTATAGCTCTCCGTGGCCATTTCACTTGTCGCCGAGTATCAAATAGATTACACGACATTTGAAAAATGGCAAAAAGGAGGGAAAATTCAAAAGGTGTGGTTAAGATGAGAAGTTAGTGCCCGAGAGGATCGAAGTCACGATAACTCAAGTGGTAGGTTGAGGTTTATGAATCCCCGCTAAAAAATCACATATTTTAATCCAATTTTTAATTTCCCTGCGGTGCGGTACAGGTCTGACGATATGCCAAAATATAGCTTATATGTCAAGCCTTCTACGATTTAAAAAAAATGCTCGACCATTATTTTTGTTGTGCATAACGGGCATTTACGCGGTCGCTTTCCTGCCAGAAGGTGCCTGTGCGTAATACTCGTATGGCCTATGCGTGGTCTGTATGGTTTTATCCCTTTTTCGACCCGTTCTCCGTGCACCAGAGATTGACGTCTTTTTTAACCTGCTACTGTCTATCAGGGCTATTTATATTTGTACGGCCCCAGCAGTTTTCCAATTGTCCTTTTATTGTATGCAAAATTAATAGTTTTAAATCCTTTGGGCCTACAGGTTGAAAAGCGTCGTGGGGTCTTCCGGCAACTTCTATGCCGTCCCGTCGGCTTTTTAGTTCCCGGTTATCCCTATGTGATTGATTCTTCCCAACTGCTTCGTCCGCTTTGAAAGGTTATTTATCTTATTTATTACAGGGTCCATTGGTACATTGAATACTCTCCTCCTGAGAATCTGGACCGCACTGAGAGAGTCGGTACATGTAATTCAGAAATCATTGAAAAGGTAATTATGTTAATTATATATGAAGGGGGAAGTTTATGGGCCGAAAAACAGCTCAGGTCATCGCCGGCCCTCTGCGTGTTTTCCTTCTTTTATCTTCTTTCGCGCGTATTTGTTTTAAACTGCAGCCATTTGAGCGTCTCGATCTGGTTACTGACTCTCTGATATGAAATATGTACTAAGTCGTTATCCTAACATCGTCCCTTCGTTTGTCCCTCAGGTTATCAAATACAGAATAGAAACACAACATACAATACATATATACATCACCACAAACATGTCACATTCACTCCCCCAGAGTACTCGATATACTCGGGGCTGGGTTGAACCCACTCCATTCTCGTTAATAACTTACTTTTACTCTGCAGATGATATACACTCACCCCAGAGTACTCGATATTCCTCGGGGCAAGATTATAATCAACCCATTACTTTCACGCTAATAAATTACATTAATTACAATAAATTAACACAAACACAACACTCGACATAAACAGAGAAGTCTGGTCACATTCACTCCCCCAGAGTACACGATATTACTCGGGGCGGGGTTGAACCCTCTCCATTCTCGTTAATAACTTACTTTTACTCTACAGANTGCTAATTGGAACGTCGCGTTGGCGGAGGTATCAGCGGGTTAACTTTGGCAATTCATGTCGAGAGACGTGGTTGTAGAACTGCTTCAACCTGATGATGAGCTACAAGCTCGATATCCGGATCACTGAAAACAACTTACTGTGAGTAGGAACTATCTTTTTAAAAAGAATTGGCCTTTTCCCTTTTCGAAACCCTCTGTGGACCAGGGAATTCTTCCTTAACCTGCCACAGTTTAGCAGGGTTATTTCTATTTCTACGAGCTTAGCAGTTTTCCGTTCTCTATTTACAGAATTTGAAATTAATAGTTTCAGGTCCGCTGGTTGTATAGGTTGGAAAGCGATTATGCTAATTTTTAGATAGTAAATGATTTATTTTCATGCCTCTTCTCATTATGCTTGTTGTTTTATTATTAAAAATTCTTGCAGTTTCTAAGAAATTTTAGAAAACCTTTTTTTTAATTTAATTAATTATCTTTAAATTTTACCCAATGTGCCATCCATCTGAGACATCTGTGTTCTCTTACTAATACAGTTACCAATAATGTTCCTGGTTAAATTCCGTCTTCGTCCTATTTGGCTTTGATTCGTTAGAATGACTTGTTAAATTGACTAAGTTGGGGAAATTAATTATACGAATTCAGAGAGATCGTAGTTTATAGACACAAGAAGAAGTTCCCAAGTTCACGATATGTCTGAAATTGTATCCTCAGGTGTTAACAAGGATCTTGACCTATGCATTTTAATAGAGCGATGAGTTTTTCTTGTTATTATTACACATACGCTTAATTAGTTTAATTCAACGTTTTATAAATCACACAAAGTAAATTAGCGAAGTAGGTTGAAACATTTGTTTTGCAAGAAACCATAAGAAGGAAATCATAAGATGCGGTCTGGTGTGACGTAGATTTTAGAAAAAAACATTCTTTATCGTGCCTACGTTTCGATCTTTATTGAGATCACCTTCAGGGCCTGGGATTTATAAACATTGTTTAAATTTTACAAATACATGTAGGATGTGCAAAATATTTTGTTGGTTTCCAATCTTCGTAGTGGTCATTAGTCGGGTGAAAAAAGACTAAATCCTGAGTTCGCCGAGTTTTCGGCACTTTGTTGGGCCATCATCAGGGCCTATTTTATTACAAATTCAAATAAATAAAAAGTAACGTATAATTAACAATTAATGTAACGAAATGATATAATAAAAATAATAAAATAATGATATAATAAAATGATACGTACTTTCCCAAGGATGAAGAAAACGATTAATATGAGAAACTATTGTAAAAGTGTTTTGGGTCTAAGGCTATGGAGCACATAGACTATCTGCTGGGCGATCAACGAACATCATATCTTCAATATTTTTTACCTCAAAAACTTTAGGTATGTCATAAATTATGTATTTCAATACCTACCATACCTAGCTGCCAAATACATTTCTGATCTGGTGAGAGAACCATACCGAGTGAATTGGCGAAGTAGGTTGAAATATTTGTTTTGCAAGAAACCAAGTTAAAATTAATTTTTTGCACCCGTAACAAGCTGATGAATTAAAAGACATGAACACCAAACCAACACAAAGACACTGCAAATAATTTTAAAAAAACTGGACAACAATGGCGGAAACTTTCAATGTAGCATATTAATTTTCATTGTATTTTTGTCAAAACCTTTCTTCAACGCTTTCACCAAACAATTGCAGCATGTATATTTTTTGGCCAATAAAACTTTAATTATTATTAATTTATTTTAAGAAACAACTTAACTTTCATTAATAATAAATTCATATTTTCTTTGAATGAATCTGTATTTCGCTTCCTACGATACGCAAGGCTAACTGCCAAATTGAATTTTGATATGGTATCCACGTGACAAGTAAAGTAGGTTGAAATACTTGTTTTGTAAGAAACCGAGTTAGCATTAATGTTTTGTACCCACACAAAAAAATAATCTTGACTCGGAAAATGAAAAAACATAACTTTCCGTCAAAAAGTCCTATCACTGCGAAAAACAATTTTGGATATGGTAGCCTAGTGTTTTGAGTTGATATTCGCTTTTTGCACCTGGCCCTCAATTCTGGAATTTCGGGAGAATCGAAAAATATTTTTTCCCTCAAAAACTTCACCTACGTCATAAATTATGTATTTCAATACCTAGCTGCCAAATACAATTTCTCATGCGGTAAAAGGTGGGGTTGAGATGGGAAGTTGGTGTCCGAGTGGATCGAGGTCACGATAGCTCATGTGGTAGAGCAGCAGCGTATCTAGCCGAAGATCGTGGGTTCGAATCCCGCTCGCGCCATTAACTTTTTTTTCTCAACTAAAAACCTTAATTAATTGTAATAAATAAAAATACTGAATTAATTATACCCAATTTTTTCGAAATGAAAAATTTGTGTCTCAATCGGGATTCGAACCCACGACTTTTGGCTAAATACGCCACTACTCTACACTTGAGCTACCGTAACTTCGATCGCTCATGCTGCGAATTGCTAACAATTGCAATAAAAACGGGTAGTCGAAATGAGAAGTTTGTGGCATGGACGATCGAAGTCATTGTAGCTCAAGTGGTAGAGCAGCGGCGTATTTACCCAAAAGTCGTGAGTTCGAATCCCACCTGTGACACAAATTTTTCATTTACAAAAAATTATGTATAATTAATTGAGTATTTATACAATTAAGCATAATCTGATAAAAATAATTTAAAAAAGTTAGTATAAATAAAAATATAAACAAAAGCGGCATGTTCAGATACTTCGGTAATTTTTTATTTTTATGTTTTTACTTTATACATTATTAAAGTTTTACTTTTCACACTGACTTTTTTATCTCAACTAAAAACCTTAATTAATTGAAATATTTAACTAACAATTTATTACCTAGTTTTGCTCTCAATAATGTGAATTACCTCCTCTGGCCTCGCAACACAAAAGTGTTTATTTAATAAAATAAACAGGAATAATAAAACAACTTATACGTCATTCGTTTAATTATGTGACTTGAAATACACTCAAAAATAAAAAACAACCTAAAATACACTCGAAGTTTTTTGTTTATTTCAAACTATATGAATTTCTATCGTTATATTTATATACAATATACTTATTTTAAATGTAAATCTAAATAAGACCAGAAATTCGTAAGTTTTAATAAATTTCTTTTATCTGTGATGGGTTGAAAGAAAATTCACCAGAACCGAAAATCAATTAGTGATTAATTAAAATTTAGCCAAAAATTTATTATATAGTTTTACTCTCAATAATGTGAATTACCTCCTCTGGCCTCGCGACAAACAGACATTTCATTCAACATATACATATCAAGGTGAATTTTTTTAAACTTACAGTTAAGGTTAAGATTAAAAGTACGTCTTTTACCTCTCTATAGACATAACATAATCTACAATACAATTAATTAAGGTTTTTAGTTGAGATAAAAAAAGCCAATGGCACGAGCGGGATTCGAACCCACGATCTTCGGCTTGATACGTGGTTGAGATGGGAGGTTGGTGTCCGAGAGGATCGAGGTCACGTTAGTTCAGGTGGTTGAGCAGCGGCGTGTCAAGCCGAAGGTCGTGGGTTCGAATCCCTCTCGTGCCATTAACTTTTTTTCATCTCAACTAAAAACCTTAATTAATTGTAAAGTATTAATTGGTCAAGCGGACCACGATACTAGTGAATTTAATAACCCACAATACTTCTTTCATAAGTTAAATTATCGTTTTCTTATCTAATTTTACTATTTTCTCTTTCCAATCTTAGACAGATGATTCAAATTATTCCTCAATTGTAAAAGTCTATTCTATAACGCTCTACTCAAACCGTCATGGACTTTCTGTACAAAAAATATGCGGCACAGCCAAAGCATCCAATTCTTATCGAATCGAATCCTTCCAGTCTAAAACCCTTCATTTTTTTTTTTTGCAAATGTGTCTTTCTATTTGTCCAATCATGACATGAACATCTCTTATGTTTCCTACGACATCAAATCGAGGTATAAAATCCACTCCATTGTCATCCCAATTCCTTAGTAAACCAACTTGTTTAGCCACATTTCCTGATAGCCTTTCTACAATACCGACTGAAACACCGATGTCCTCGTGATCTCATCTTGAGTGGTACAGAGTGCCAAGTGAATGCTTAGATTTACTTATATCGGAGGACTTATCCGCCCAAGTCAATACAAGCCAATTATATTTTAATGACACGATTGAATTTGTATTTAAGTTAATTATATAGAATAAATAAAACAAACGAAAATATTCAGGAAAAATGATTCGGTCTTCCGAGTGATGAACCTGTATTTTTGGCGGTTTCGATCATTTTGGTCTGTCTATTCTCGCTGGTTTGGCCTGACAAACGCATTTCGACTTCTCGACATCTTTAATGTTTCTTAAAAACAGACTATACTAAATGATAATCAACCCGATCCACCAGTGATGATGTCTCGAATCCGAAACGAGACAGACCAATCAAGGGAACTTTATTGCTATGGCTTCATATAAACAAAATGTAAAATAATTTACTGACAATGACAGCATATTCATTTATATAATTTAGATCATCGAGAACTACCATGACATTTGAAAGAAATAGGTAAGCTTGTTTAAAATAGTCCTCAGAAAGGACATAAAATGAAGATACAACTTTGAATTATGTCAGCATAGCGCGTTCAACACGACGGAGAATTTGCAGTCGAACCTTTCACGTAAATGGCACTTAGGAAGAATGAATTTACCTGGGGCACAAAGTAAGCATGAATGGCTAGGCTCCAGAAAAAACAAGAATAATTTGTATTGGAAGAAGATGTTCAGCTCGTGTAAATACCAAGCTAAAGACCAAACTGGCGGGTAAACTGGTTCTGCCCTGTGTTGAAATATGGCTGTTAAACATGGATCTTGGACAAGATAATTACACAGAAATTGAAAATTACCGTCAGCAATATAGAAAAGTACGTATTAGCCACGACTAGAAAAAGTGGTTTACTGACATAATCAGATGGCTGCACAAAGACAGTGCAAATTAGCTGGCCACCGAGGGAATGCCAAAAAAGTAGAAGACGTCCTTTATGAATGATCAGATAAAAGAAAATTTGGCTATGGCAAAGCAAATAGATAATATTGACAATAAAAGAAATAGAAATAAACTCACGCTTTCAGCCTATTCATAGACCAAAAACATGTACTAGCTTTCTGTAACATGCGTGTTTTAGTGAAGTCCAGTAGTATATTAAAAAACCATATCTCGCCAATCTAGTAGGCAACTCATCCTTGGTAGTTAGCCTGAGCCGGGGCATTTGTCTTTGCCCTTCTCGGTTATAAATTTCCGTGATGTACTCACGGCCATTAAGACGGGTCACCCGTGAGATATAATCTATGTTGTAGGCCGACTAAGTTTTCAACTGTCCGAACAAATTGACTACGACACAGACCGATCCAGTTTGACATTCTACACCTTCGGCATGGCCACGCAAGGTCATGCACGGCCGAAATGCCCAGCTTTCTAAATTTGGTCAAAATGATTGTGCGATATCCAGGTTTATTAAAATAGCACCATTCTAATTTTCATTATTAACGTTCACACAATGTAGTAACATACGATTAACAAAAAAATATGATTTTTAAACAATGGCGTGTCCTCCTAGGGATATTTTGCTCATCTTTTTTCTTTGTATTTTTAATGTACTAAGGCTTTGTTGGATATTTCCTTAATAGATATCAATATTAGGCAATCATTTTTTTCACAGTAAAGTTAGATAAAAGTATCCTACTACATGGTCCACTTTTGAACTTTTACCTACAAACAAACTCTAATAATAATAACTCCAATCGGATGGGTTTGGCATATCCTATCTCAACAGTCATAAGTTTACTGTAAACTACAAAGAAGTCCTCTAAAACCTTAGGCATGCCGAGGTTTCTCACGGAAGTGTGTGAGGTCCACTGCTGGTAATGTTATACATTGTGGACTACTTACAATGGGCACATTTTACCGACGATGCTGCCGCGCTCGCGAGGAGCGAACCGGGCATAATCTGGAAACTCAAGAACATTCTTATTTTATTACATCTGTCGGTACTTTCAAGTTCAAATTGGAACATCCATATTCCACATCCACTATGTCAAAACGGGTGACCAAATCCAATTTTCTTGTCACTATACACTGCAGACATCTCTATCAATCCTGATGCAATGTAGCGGTATCAAAATCCTTTCAGCAAACCCTGACCCAATAGTGGAATTCAGAATTATCAAGAACCATATATTCCTCTTTAAGAATGGTTAAAAAAATGAAGGATTAGACTTAACCAAACCAAATCCTGCCAAGTAGCCTTAAACCTCTAGTATATAACCTCCCCTCCAATTAACTACAATTGTTTCCCTCTCCTATCAACGTCTCCTTTGTTTGGGACTTAACATAGACAAAAGACTTACTTTTGTACCAACGTACCAAACCGGACTAAAAAGACTACTTGACGAATGAATGAATTTCAAAATAAATGCCTCATGGACACATCACTACTACAACCAATCTTGACGTACGGAACCACTACCCAAGCTCCCTACTTCGTATCCCACCTTACTATCAACACAGATCTTCAAATTCTATTTATCCTCGAAGCTGCAAGAAGTCGACATAGATCTAAAAAAACCGTCATGACAACCACATATTCATACACCTTTCTTCCCTAATTTCTCTTATATGTCTAAAGCGCGTAGAATTTTTTTTTTAGAGCAGATGCTCTGGCTGAACTATTTTTTATAAGCTGTTCACTAGGAATATAATTTTTCCTATTCCGGTTGTGGTTTCAATAATGTCTGTTTTTTCTGATAGTTCAATGGCAGCATAATGTTTAACGGTTTCGGAGATGCTCTCTTTTGATTCTTTTGAATAACATAAGATGCATGTAGTCATACTGTCATAAGTTTCAGCGCTTCTATCTTTTTCCCGTTCCCATACCATTTTGGTATAAATTGCCCTCAGCGATTTTATTTCTATATCAGCGGACTGAAACCATTTTCTGAATTCATTATTGAGTAACCCGTTATATTGCTGGTTGTTGGCCATTTTATGGCCAATATCATTCAGGTATTTAGGGTCAAAAATTCTTCTTGCGATTTTCAACTCTTATGAAAAAAATTATATAGTCCATATTTGCTTAGTGGTCATAATCATATTGGTTGAAATGAAAATATTAATTAATTGAAATTGTATAGTTTTGTCATAGGATAACTAAGCAGTTACTTTTCTAGTCTTTTTTTTTTTTACTTTGCCTTAAGGCATTAGCCATGCAGTTTTTATTGATGGAGAGAGGACCGAGTAAATATGGCGCCGAGACCCGACGTTTCTCCCCCGGTCCCTCCACCCCCCTTTTATTGGTAAGTTACAACAAAAGTTGATCCTTTATATCTAAAGTTATATTTTCAGATTAGATGCCTTCAGAAACCAAAATAGCAGCGCATACACTTCCTTGTTCCCTGAGGCAACGAGCGTCTCAAGAGAGTAAGGTCTGTCCGGATCGGTTAGGGCATCAATACCGTTTAGCAGTTTACCTCTTGCGTTTTCAAACCTTGGACATTCCATTACTATATGGTTTAAATCTTCTGGGTAGCCGCAAGTTATACAATTGGGGGACTCCTTAAGCCCGATTCTACACATATGTGCTCCCCACAGACCATGGTTGCTTCGTATTCTAGAGATTATGGCGAAATAATGTCGAAGTGCCCTGACCCCTCGAAACCATGGTTCTTTCGGCACCAAAGGAAATCTGCTTCTATATAGTGAGCCTCCATCAACGGAATTATGGAACTCTTGCCAATCTGAAATCCACCTATGGTTCAGTACACACTGGGAGTCACTTTTGGTCTTTGCGTAGTCGCACCGCTGACCGTCAATGACCGCTTCCTTTGCAAATCGATCAACTTTCTCGTTTTCCTTTATTCCAGAGTGACCTTTAATCCAGCCTAGGGTAACATTTATGCCCCCGGTGAGTAAATTATTAGTTATCATTAAAATGCTGGCCGTTATGTGATCGCATTTAGAGTTTGCTTTTATTCTTTCTATTTTAGAGATCACACCCTTTGAGTCTGTGAAAACAGCGACTTTTTGAACCCATATATTTTCTTGGACGTACTGTAATGCCTTTAACACTGCCAAGGATTCGGCCGAAAATATGGAGCATTTTTCCGGAAGGGCCAATTTCTTGTTTACCCTGAGCATCGGGTCGTACAATGCAAAGCCGGCCCTATCGTTTATTAGGGAGTCGTCCGTAAAAATCAGGTGATGGCCTTCCAGTAGACTCCTGGAATCAGCAAGGAACATTTGATTTGCAACTTGGGGAGAGAAGCCCGAATAGTCCCGTAGGTAGATACACCGAGGCGCCCTAAATTCCGAAGGAGAGGGCAAACGGAATATTGGATCGAGTCTGCTCTTATATGCTGAGTAAATTCTGAGAACACATGTTAGTAACGCTGTGACAATCGGTGGAGGTTTTTTATGAAGCCAGAACTTACTTGGACCTGAGCTGTGAGAAAGACAACTTTTGAGAAACTAGGACTGTCCGTTTGATAAAGCCTAATAATTTTGTTAACGGCCAACTTTATAATTCTAGAATTTAAGGGGGGTTCCGCGGCCCGGTTCTAGTCTTGTAAAATAAAATTCCGTAAAAGCAACGAAGTTGCCTGTAGCACTGTTGTAGCATGAAAAAACATGGTTTCTAATAATCCTGAATCATTAAAATTCATAAACCTTCGTCTGAAAATATTTCACCCTGGTAGAATGGCTTCATCACTATGGGAAAAATTCTAACTTTTTTGACGTTAGGAGCCCTGCACCCTTTTTATTTATTACTCCCGTCACGCAACGCTGTTTTGTTTGGAAAGGGCCCCAGAGCTGCCCTAATTTCTCTCACTATTTCCCTTTATCCCCAGTATATTCGCTCCCGCTACATATGTTTTTTCAAAAGGGTTGTTTATCTTCTAAACTATATTATTTCCCATCTTCTGTTTTAACAACCGTATATGTTTTTTTTAAAGGAAAGTGAAATGAATCGTGTTATTGTATCGAAATGGCCGGATAAGAAGTAAAGAATTCAACAGAAATTCATAATTAACCGATTGTTGTTAACACGGCCATTATTTATTATGATTTACTGCCATACCGTTCAGCATATTCAACTTGCAAATACCGTCTTTATTCGGATTGTATAACGAAAAAATTGCGTAACCAGTACAACGGATAATCGTCTTCTTACGTACGGTTACCTGTAAATTATAGTTTCTTTTAACTTCTGGCCTGGGAGTTAATGGCCATACGTCACAATAGACCCCTATTTACCGACTTGGTAAACTATAGGAGGTAATATGATAAATCAAAACTTAACCCCACGGCTCTTTATTAAAGGATTCGCCAAATCGGTAACAAGATCATTTATAATTGATTTTTTCTCCCTTCGAAAGCTCAGCAGTAAATCATTGACCTCAATGACCCGAAATTAACCTTATCGAGAGGGTAGGAGAAAATCTTGTTCCTATTAATAAATTACAATTATTGCTCCTTTCGTTATGGTAGCAGGAGGCTATCTATCAAGGACCTTGGGCCTATAAATTGCATTTGTTCCTTTAAAGTGATAAGCCAGTTTAAATTAAAAACCATGGAGTGCTATTCACTTGGAAACAAATGGGAACTCTGTAAGGCAGAAGAGGTAGAAAAATATGGATTTATTAAAAATAAACATTTTCTCTTTCATGCAGTAAAATTCGATCATGAGAGCAGGTCCACAAACTCCATCCTTTAGCTTTCAATATGACAAAATCAGATAACCCCATTTGGCTATTTGAAGAAATTTGTTTTATTTAACATGTTCTGTGTTTGTTCACAAAAATGTCAGCGACCACACTGTTGAAAATTGTTCTATCGAAATGACTTCAAGTTAGTTTTCTTTAACATTGCGCTTAAAAACGTGAATATTCTTGCGATTTAAACTGGTCTTCAGTATTCATGAATTCTCGACAAACAAACTCGAAGCCACCCCACGTGCCGGGCAAACAACGAAGGTCGACAAAAAAAAGAAAGACACACGTCGATTGTTTCTGGCATGATTTTGCATTTAAGAAAGAATAATTTAAAAGCGAAAACGCCCACTGATTATAAGGCAAAAGGTGAAAGGTGATGATTGTATCTGTTGGATCAAATCTTTAAGCTATATTAATAAAAATATCGTCCTACCTCTGACTTATTGAAGTGATGAACTTGTTGATTGTCCTGATCTGCATAACCTCCTGCCTATGTCAGACAGACGCCGAACGATTGCTAACTTCGGGGTGTAATTTATATGATTCTAAAGTTTTTTAACTAGCCAATATCAATTTCGTCGTCTAGAAGCTTATAAAAGAACCTAGTTGACTAAATAACGCATACCCCTATTAAGCCGGGAAAACACTTACCCGATGCAACGTCATGCGACGCTACCCGAGCTACCCTTTTGGTAGGGTGTGCACATCTAAGCGACGTCAAGCGCACGCCACTTACAGCGTATGTCACAAATCAGTATCACAATCGCAACGCCTCTTTTTCTTAATGCATTATTTTGAGAAAAAACTTGCAATAAATTCTTAGTTAAATTTTATAAGCACAGCCATGTAATAAATTGTTTGTTAAACTTAATTGTTTTAAATAAAGTTATTTCGGTGTTTTGATAAATTTTCTTCCTAACCATCATAATTAAATATTTTTTATAAAAACTTATGAATTTTTGATCTCGTTTAATTTGGTTTACATTAAAATAGGAATGTTGTAATTAATATAACGACAAAATTACATACACACGGTTCGAAATAAACTACAAAAAATATGAGTGTCCGGTTCTGACGCTACTCGACGAAAATGGTGTAAATGTATGAGCAAAACCATGAAATAAATTGTTAGTTAAATTCATTATATCAAAAAATGGTATTCCGGGGTTTTGATCAAACCTGGTTGGTTTCTACCGAACCATTAAAATTAATTAAATTTTTTTAAAAATCTCGGTTAATTTGGTTTACATTAAAATAAGTTTGTTGTAATTAATATACAATGTTAATATACAAATTAATATACAAAATTACATGTACTTAGTTTGAAATAAACTACAAAAAATATGATCCTGAGTCCTGTTCTGACGCTACTCGACAAAAATAGTGTGTATGAGCGAAACCATGAAATAAATTGTTAGTTAAATTCATTACATCAAAAAATGGTATTCCGGGGTTTTGATCAAGTTTCTACTGAACAATAAGTTTGTTGTAATTAATATANCTGTTCTGATGCTACTCGACAAAAATAGTGTGTATGAGCAAAACTATGAAATAAATTGTTAGTTAAATTTTATGAGCAAAACCGTGTAATAAATTGATAGTTAAATTCATTATATCAAAAAATGGTGTTCCGGTGTTTTGATCAAATTTCTACCAAACCAATTTTATTTAAAAAAATGAATTTTCGATCTCGGTTAATTTGGTTTATATTAAAATAAGTTTGTTGTAATTCATATAACGACAATAATACGTGTTTGAATAAAAATGTGAGTGTCTGGTTCTTTTGTCTTCGACTGTACTCGATGCGACACGACGAAAATCTGGACAGTGGGGATCGCAGAGCGTAGAGTAGGGTAGCGTTGCGTAGCATCGGGCAGATGTGCACGGGGGTAATACAATCCTATGGAAAAATGGACTTCGGATTTGCGTTGGGTTGCATCGGGTGTGCTTCCGGCTTTAATGATATAGCAAATGCCGACCAAAAATTTTATGTAAACTGTTAACATAAGTTTGGACGATTATTGGAAATCGGCCTGTTTATAACACCATGGCTAATATTAGTCTATGTGCTTGTTCATTGTCTTGAACTCCCCGTTAAGCTTTTAATTTTTTACCAGATCCCAACACCTCTTGTTTGGGTACCAATAACAGCTTGACAACTATCGATCCAAACCTTTTATGATATACTAAATTACCAAAAACGTAAATCTATCAGACAACGGGTTTAAAATAAGGACCTCTGTTTAATTGGATTGTACCATATGACAGAGGCATACAAAATTCATTAAAGGGCCATCGCTGAAACACCAGAGAACTACTAAAATATGTCAGGACAAGTCAGCTGACTGGAAAATGCAGACTCCGGAGGTATAAGTAAACTCGGAGCAGTCTTGTCCAGATATTGCCAGGAAGGAAAAGCATTTTTATTTTTGCCCTGAAGATTTATTCTTAACCCAAACCTGGCACGATAGAAAAAATTCGTTTGGATTTAAAAACTTGTCGGTACGTTTCCTCGTTAAGAGAGCATTATTTACAAAAACATTTTCAATGTTATTTTATAAATTATCATTCGTCGGATTGTATATCATTTCTTTATCTTTTGGCACCCTTTCTTTCCGCTATGTCGGTCTCGCGGTCGTGCGTGACTCGCGTTAATTTCTATTTATTTATTATATCATTCCAGAGGCTGAATAAATATTTCAACACGGTCAGTTCTGGAAGCCGGACGATAAATTCATGCTGACAACTTAAATTGGCGTACAAATTTCTGCCAGAAGTAGTATGTACCAGTAGGAATTGATTATTATAAAACCGTCTACTTCACCAATCTCTATTGTTTTCTTTAGTTATAATCTGTTAAAACTTTATGATGTAACTAACCAAGCATTTTATATATGTATTTAAAGTAGTCGAATATATGTTTCTTGGTCTATTCTGAAGTAATAGGGGAAGTTTTTTGATAAAACCTCCAATTCTATTGGATTTTAATGGGAATAGTGATTATTTTTCTTTAAAGTGAATATACAGTCTCGAACCCTCGACCTTCGGCTGAAAACGCCGCTGTTCTTACCGACGTGGGTTCGAATCTCTCTCGTGGCACTAGCTTTTTCATCTCAACTAAAACCTTAGATAAAAAGTCTAATCAATTTAAATAATTAATACGGTCAATTATGACTACTGAATGACTATATGGATTAATAAAATAATTACAGAAGTCTTATTTCACTAACAGCTCTTCATGGCCATTTCATAAGTCGCCGATAATCGAATTCTGATTACACGATATTTGAAAATATGGCAAAATGAGGAAAAAATTCGAAAGGTTATAGGTTGAGATCAGGAGTTGGTTTCAGAGTGGATCGAAGTGGATCGAAGTGGTAGAGCAACGGCTCATTTAGCTGAAGTTCTTGGGTTCGAATCCCGCTCGTGACACTAGCTTTTTCATCTCAACGAAGATTTTCGATGAAACGTATAATTAGTTGCAAATTCTATATACGATTGACAAGTTGATAGTACCACCTGCTAAGAAACAAAGTTTATTCTCTTAAAAAATTAATTAAACTTTTTGGACTTCTATTGCAGAAACTTGGATGTCTTTGTGCCCACCTGCAACACACTTGCGTAGAACATACAAAAGGAAGGATGCTTTTTAGACTTCGATACTCAAATTAAACTGTCATCCAAGTCGTCAAATAATTTTAGTTTGTTTTTCGATTCCATTAAAAGATTTTGTAATTCTGAAAATACAAGTCTCGCGTTTCTCCTTAATTAGTTTCTAGCTCTATTTCGAGTATATCTAAATCATGCTGATCTATCATTTCTTTTAGGATTTGTAAAATTTCACCAGAATACAGACACGGTTTTTCAATTATTGTTTTTAAATTCGCAGCTTAGATAATATATTAAATTTAAATGTAAATCAATTTAAAACTTACAATTAATGTCAAAACGATTATTCGTACATTTTTATACAATTGAATATATGCGCAGAATTTAAGCATTTTGTTTATTAATGCCCATTTTACGTCGAAGAGTGTAATTTTACATAAATTGCTAGGCCAGTAATTGAAAGGCGCTGTTTGAATGAATATTTGAAGGATTTTATATGTGCCTTTTCTAAGAAGCAATTTCGGAAAAACTTATAAAGGCGTAATATACATCAAGATCGGCAAATTTACGAAATGGCGTTCAAAAAGTACAAATGGGGTGATCGAGACGTTGAAGTCGAAGATTACATCAATAGAAAATACAAGAAGGTTCTGTGGATTGGCGCTCTTTATCCGAGAGTGGACGGGTTTTACTTTTATTTAACCATTTTCCATGCAATCTTTTTGACAGTTGGTGAATGGTTTTTGATATCTAGCATGGCAATTTCGATCTTTTATTGCACGGACAACATGGTTTTCGCAATGAGGTTCGTTAGATTGGGGTCTTTGTGCATCGCCATTAACTTGTGCATGTGGGGCATGTTGATGGAACGAGGCAGAGTGACGGAAGTGATGAGATTGCTCATTGACAAATATTACAATTATGAAGAAGACACTGTTCCAAAAGGATTAGAGGCTATTAAAAAAGAAAGAAGAAGCCGGATGAAGTACACGCTGATGGTCCCTGTTTACGGTTTGTACACAGGCATTCACATTTTCGTCCTTCCTCTGTTTTCCTTTCAAGATTTAAAACTGCCCGAGGATATTTTCGATACGAAATCTATATTTCCAACGTGGAGTCTGGACCCGAACAGCATTTGGGCCCGCTTGATGTTTCTACTGTTCTTCGTCTCATTCATAGCTCATCTCCTTTTCGAAGCGACCGGAGGGTTCTTTCTATTAGTCCAACTTTTTGAATCACTCATCGGACAGTTACAAGTTCTTATTCTATCTCTAGGAAGACTAGAAGAAAGGGCTGAAGCGCATTTTAACAAAACGAGAAAGAAAGATAACACTTGGTCGAGGGAGGATTCTTTCAGCCATTGTCTTAAACAAAATATTCAACATCATCTGTTGTTATACGAGTACAGAATTTATTTAATATTTTTATTTGTAAGGAACAGTAATAAAATTAGTATTGAATTTCAGGTTCAGGGAATCATTGGAGAAGCTTATTTCAAATACATTGATATCACTCTTATTCAATGCAACAGCAATTTTGGCTGCTAACGCCTTTCTTTTAGCGGTAATTAATTGTTTAGTTTTTAACATGAAATACTTGGTCCACAGGAAAAAAACTTATAAACATAACACAAACACTATTTCAATTTAAAAATTTCTATAGCCCTATAACCCAAAATATTGTCTATATTTCTAAAAATTGACAATACATTCTATGTTTCAAGTCTTATATAATTGATACTCGATAGTCATTTTATACTAGCCTAACGGGCATCTAACTGGTATATTTTAGGCCAGAAGGTGCCATGTGTTGACCAGTGCTCGTGTTTCTTTACCTGCCAGATCTCTTTTTCTTAACATTTACCCTATGCAACGCCATGCGACGCTACTCGATGCTACCGGGCGCTTTGCCACGTTTTCGTAGGGTGTGCACATCTATGCGAAGTCGAGCGCACGTCACGTACAGTCACACAGCGTGTATCACAAATCAGTATCACAATCGCATCTACTCTTTTGTTCTTAATGCACAATTTTGAGCAAAACCTTGTAATAAATTGATAGTTAAATCTTATGAGCACAACCATGTAATAAACTTAATTGTTTTAAATATATTCCGGTGTTTTGATCAATTTTCTGCCTAACCACCATAATTAAATAATTTTTATAAAAACTCATGAATTGTTGATCTCGTTTAATTTCGGTTATATTAAAATAAGAATGTTGTAGTTAATATAACGACAAAATTACATATACATAGTTTGAAATAAACTACAAAAAATAAGAGCTTCCTGTTCTGACGCTACTCGACGAAAATGGTGTAATTGTACGAGCAAAACCATGAAATAAATTGTTAGTTAAATTTAATTTTAAATAAGGATATTCCGGTGTTTTGAAAAAAATTTCCGCCAAAACATCATAATTAAATAATTTTTATAAAAAGTAATAAATTTTTGATCTCGGTTAATTTGGTTTATATTAAAATAAGTTCGATGTAATTAATATACAAAGTTAATATACAAAATTACATGTACGTAGTTTGAAATAAACTACAACAAATGTAAGTGTCCTGTTCTGACGCTACTCGACAAAAATAGTGTGTATGAGCAAAACCATGAAATAAATTGTTAGTTACATTTTATGAGAAAAACCGTCTAATAAGGTATTAGTTAAATTCATTATATCAAAAAATGGTATTCCGATGTTTTGATCAATTTTCTACCAAACCAATTTCATTTAAAAAAATGAATTTTCGATCTCGGTTAATTTGGTTTATATTGAAATAAGTTTGTTGTAATTAATACACAAAGTTAATATACAAATTAATACACAAAATTACATACTTAGTTTGAAATAAACAACAAAAAATGTAAGTGTCCTGTTCTGACGCTACTCGACAAAAATAGTGTGTATGAGCAAAACCATGAAATAAATTGTTGGTTAAATTTTATGAGGAAAACCGTCTAATAAATTATTAGTTAAATTCATTATTTCAAAAAATGGTATTCCGATGTTTTGATCAATTTTCTACAAAAATATTAAAATTAATTTAAAAAAATCAAAACATGAATTTTTTATCTCGGTTAATTTGGTTTATATTAATATAACGACAATGTAGTTTGAATAAAAATATGATTGTCTGGTTCTTTTGTCTTCGCCTGTACTCGATGCGACCAGACGAAAATGGACAGTGGGGATCGCAGAGTGTAGAGTAGGGTAGCATAGCATAGCATCGGGCATATGTGCACGGGGTAATACAACCTCGTGGAAAATTGGACTTTGGATTTGCGTCGGGTGTGTTCCCGGCTAAACCCTTTGATTTTACTCTATTATTTATGTGTGGTGTTTAGTGACCGTTACTGAATGATTATTTGGAGGTCGTGAGATGTGGTCTGTTGTGACGTAGGATTTAGAAAAACATTTTCTTTATCGTGCCAACGTTTCGATCTTTATTGAGAACTTCATGGCTCAAAGTGTGTTTTCGGTGTAGATGTGTCATTCTTGTGTGTCGTACTGAGAGAGCGTACAAAAACATTTTCATGGAAAAAACACTTTGAGCGCTGAAGATGATCTCAATAAAGTTCGAAATATTGGCACGATAAAGAAAATGTTTTTTTAAAACCTACGCTACACCAGACCGTATCTCCCGACCACCAAATAATTTTTTAGTTATATTTTGGTTTTTTAGAATCAAGAGGACCATCTCACGAGAATATTGTCGGTAGTTGGGCTTATTACTGAAGGGTACTTCATATTTGCCTACAACCGGTACGGTCAACTCATCATCGACGAGGCAATATTGACACTACTGACCGCAATACAATGACGTATAAAAAAAATCAAGTTAAATTTTATTTCAGAGCGAAAGATTACAATTCGCCGTTTACAATTTGAATTGGTTCAACTTAAACCCAACGCAGAAGAAGATGGTAAGCATAATGCAAGTTATGACACAAAGAAAACCGATGCGGTTGGCCCTGGCTGGAGGTCTGATGGGCTTGGAACTCGTGAACTTTCTTCAGGTCAGTATTGAACCGATTCGTCTGAAAAAACGATAAATAATTTATATTTTTACAGATTGTGAAGACAACGTATTCTTTTATGAACTTTTTAATAGCTGTTTATTAATTACGTAGGGCAAGAATGCGGGAAAAATTTAGTTGATAAAAACATTCTCTCAATAAAACAAAATTAATCAAACAAAATATGTTATTCTATCCATCTCCTTCATCTATTTTTTCAATAAATATTTTATTTCTAACAAAAACATTGTGACAAATCATCCAATTTATCTTCTGAAGATGACAGGTGATAGTAAATATTATTCTGCTTTTAAAGTAAATGGAATCATTCAAGAAATAATGGATTATGGTTGTTACTACATTGCTTTTTGACCATCATGGTTCGATTTTTTTTTCCAGTTTCCACATATCACTAAAAAAGTTAGGTAACAGGCAGACGATTTAATAGTTGAGTGTTTATACAACCATTCATCAAAGTTTTTAAGGAAGAATTTAAAATTAATGTTAAAACTATGGGCTTTTGAATTAAGCGTTTTAACCAGGAGAAATTATCAATTGCTGTAATTTTGACATGTTCGAATTCCGTCAAGGAGGGTGTCCTGTAATTGAAATATGCTTTATAGTTATACTATGCTATAGTTATAGTTATAATATGCTAGTTGTATACCCTATATAGATATTAAAGGTGAGTTGATATATCGTAATTAGGTAGGGTGTAATTAGGTCCAAAATTCCAGAGATAAGAAAATTTTCTAATAACAAAACGTTTCAAAATAGGGCTGGTCATTATGACTACGTCGTACATAAAATATAGCAAATGACCACAAGGAGAACCGTAATCAAATCCCGTATATGCCCAGTGTTGCAAAAACGCAACGTACAATTTTTTAAAATATAATTTTCTTTTTCTTTCCATTAAATGTTATTTCGGGTTCTATTTTTAGCTTTACCCTTAGGGCGGGATGTACTCAAACGAAATATGACTCATTTGCTTTTCGGTTTTATTGGCAACCCTCATTTGTGTTGTGTATTCCAAATTGAACGTTCTTGAAGGAGAAATGTCTCAAGAAAAGTAAGTTTTTCTATTACAATATTACTTTTTTTTTACATGCAACGTTATTTTGGTTTTTCTTTATACTGTTAAAAATAACTGTGTGCAAAATTTAAAAAAAGTCTAATTACGGATATTTGGCGTCTAATGTCAGTGTTGCGTTTGCGCAACACCGGTCACTTATACTAAATTGTATTTTCTCTTCCTTTGAGATTTATTTATTTTTCTGTTTCCCATTTTTCACTACCCTTTTCTTATATTATTATATAATTTTTATCTTATCTTTTCACAGTTTATTATATTATCTTATCTAATCTCAGTATCTTATATACTAGTACTACTTATATACATTATTATTTCCTTTCTTTTTTATTAGAAAGTGTTATATTGCCCACGAGCCACTGTGTATTTTACGTGCCCATAAAAGATATAGCTATTATGAAAATAGAACCTAGAGATTCATATCAGTCTTGTATAAAAAAAAACTCATCAATTCTACTGTGCCGGTGGAACGATAACTCGGTGGTAACAGTAATTTCGAATTGTCAAACAGGCACTCCGCAACGCCAGGCTCATAGATATTCCGCAGCTCATCAAAAAAAAATCCAGGTCCAACAAAGCAAATAATATAGTCTTACAACCAAAACATGGGGGGGGGTACTTACAGGATGGTTCAAAACGTTGCCACTTCCCGTACATCCATCAGGTCTAAAAAATGGTGGTGGCCCATATTTCTCTGGACCGTGGATGTGGCTCTACGGAATGCCTGGTTGTTATACAGAGCTTCTCCAGGAAAGACAGATTTTTTTTGTAGTTCAAGAGAAGTGTCGCGAATGAACTGCTTGAAAGATTCGGAAATGCACCTAAACGAACATGGTATTCGACATCGACTGTTATGAGCAGGATTTCATCGAGGACCCGATTCGACAAAATTGGGCATTTCCTAGGGACGAAAGAAGAACCCAATGTGGAGTATGTAAATCTACAACCATAAAACAATGTGTAAAATGCGGAATCGTATTGCACGAAAAATGTTTTCTTGAATTTCACCAAAACTTGACAATTGAAAAAAATGTGTAGTTACAAAAAAGACTGTTGTAAAAATATATATATATAATTATAAGGTTATTTTGATTCATGATGATTTTAATTTACCTATACTTCGAATATAATCCTAATTTCATACATATGTACAGGATAAAGTTAATAAGAAGAAATCAATTGACCGGTGTTGCGTTTTCCCAACACCCTAATTTGCATACTAAATGCCTAGCTATATTTTTTTTAAACATTTTTTATTGTTAAAAGGGGGAAAAAGAAAAGCTACCTAAAAGATAATTTCGAAATTCTTCAAAAAAAAAAAAAAAAATAGTGGGCATATACGCGCTAAAACCGAAAATGGCCCATTGGCTATACACGATATAAGACCCAAAATAAACTTTGGATCATTAATCTTGTCGAACTAAGCTCAACAAAAAGTTGTTATCCAAACACTAGGCAGAATATAAAGATCAGCAAACCTAAGCATCATAGGGGTAGTGAGAGCAACCAATACAAGTGCACTAGAAACTCTGCTAAACCGACCTCCACTGGAAACAGTCATAAAAGCAGAATCTAGGCAAACTCTTTTAGGCTCCAAAAACTACAAAAACAATAAAATCGGAAGGCAACTAAACAATTCGGCCATAAACCATAATAAAAAAAATCAGATACCCTTTCATAGAAATGGGGACTGACTACATAATCCCGGAAACATTCTTTACAACTCATAAAGCCCTGTAAAGCACTGAAGAAGATCCAATACAATTCCGAACACTAGGCAAAGATTTAAAATTAAAAATATTTTATTTGACCACGTTCCTGATAACAACGTGAAGATTTCCTGATAACGTTATAAGTCTCTAGAAAGGAGAGGAAGAACGGCATCAGATACAATGATATGGTAGACAGATGGGTCCAAAACAAACGGAGGCACCGGATCGGGTGTTTTCTGTACAAGCTCAAAATAAGAGCATTTAGACTGATTAGAGAAGTACATTTCGGTCTTTCAAACAAAAATACATGCCATTAATGCATGTGCCCTAGAAAATCTTAAAAGAGGAACTGGCAAAAAATGCTCATAAGATCGGAGAGCCAAGCAGATATTAAAGCATTAGCATGTAAAAAATCAAATCAAAATTATTCAGTGATTCCCTACTTTCGTGGTCCGCTTGACCAATTAATACATGACAATTAATTAAGGCTTTTAGTTGAGATGAAAAACGTTAATGGCACGAGCGGGATTCGAACCCACGATCTTCGGCTTGATACGCCGCTGCTCTACCACTTGTGCTATCGTGACCTCGATCCACTCGGACACCAACTTCCTATCTCAACCCGACCTTTTGAGTTTTCCCTCCTTTTTGCCATTTTTCAAATGTCGTGTAATCGGTTTTGATTCTCGACGACAATTGAAATGGCGACGGAGAGCTTTAATGAAGTGTACTTTATTTTTTTAAATCATTAATTCACTACTTTCGTGGTCCGCTTGACCAATTAATACATGACAATTAATTAAGGCTTTTAGTTGAGATGAAAAAAAGTTAATGGCACAAGGGGGATCTAGCCGAAGATCGTGGGTTCGAATCCCGTAACCAAGATTGGCAAAAGCACTGCTGCAATTGGAGAGGGCCAAACTCAGAGGGGTGGTTGGACTACTAACCGGTCACTGGCGTCTGAGAAAACATCTAGACAACATGGGCATATACAATGATGATCCCATCGGCAGATTATGTAATGAGAAAGAGGAAACAGCCACCCATATCATCTTCGCAATAACCTAGGGAATGAAATTTTAGTAGTAGCAACCAAAAACTAATAATTCTGAGAATAAAGATTGAGCGGATTACACTGCACAAGGAAGTACAATAAGGGGGAAGACTGCAGTGCTTGGGGAGTATAAGCCCCGTTCTACCCTTCTGAACGGCTCCGATTGCCGGGGTCTTGTTAATTTTGCTCGGAAAGCCTGGTTTTACAGATATGAATATATTGGAATGTAGGGAATTAATATTCTGTTCGTCTTATTTTGTTACCTTTTTTGCTCTCGCAGGTAATACATATAATTTGTACTTTGTATGGTTCTAAATGCGAATTCTGTTTGCCGGTGGGGGACCCTTTGCGAGTTGGAATCCTTGTTTTGGTCCTTTGAAGTGTCATTTTTATTATTTTTCATGTTTATCGCATTTCAATCTTGTAATTTGAAAATCCTGTAAATAATTGTAACCACTGAAGTTGATATTGTAAATTCTCCTTTTCTTATAATTACATAATTATGTATATTCTTGAAATAGTAATGCACTCCGAACTCTGGCTGACGGTGTTAATACCATGCCATAATAATACTGTGTTTTTTAATTTTAACTCTAAATTTCTTTCATTTTGTAAATAAAGTATATCTATTTATCTATCTAAAATCGTACTAATCTTTTCGAAAACTATCTATTATATTTAAAAAAATTAATAATTAGAAACTTTATTCTTGTTCTCAAAAATTTTATCCTGTGGCTGAAGTTTGGAAATAAAACATCGAGTTTGATTTTACACTGTCGACCGAACATTTTTTTATATATTTTATTTATAGACTTATTGTATTTATGATATTCTGTATGTTATACTGGAATATTGCATTTTTAATGTTAAGAATTACATTTTTAAATCTAGTACTTTTTCTTAGAAAATCTGGTTTTATTAATTTATTATTTGAAGCGTATATTTAATTATTTTCTACTTTGAAGTTTCACACGTTCTAAATTACATTTCGTTGTTGTTGTGTACAATCGTTTGCAATAAAAGTTTAATTAATAGAAAATAACAATTTTCGCATCGTTAATATTAAAACCAGGATGAGGCAAAATTTTGCCCCCGCCCCCAATAAATAAAAACGCCAATCATATCCAAAATAAAGACGTCTTTTCCCGTCCTTGCTTCCTTTTCATTGATAATCTCGTACTAAATACATTTCAAAACTTTTATATCAAAATGTTTACCGAGTGGAAAATTGGATAAGCTAACTTATCAAAAAATGTATTGTACCGTTCAAATTCGTAGATAAAATGTCAATATTTCCCCAAAAAACCGAAAATTTTTGGTTTATTTAATTTATATTTATAGTTTAATTGGATTTGTCGTTTATATGTTTATAGGTTTAATTTACAGAAAATGCATGAATTATTAATCCAGTATTTTTAAGTAGTTCCACAGTATAGAAAATTAAAGAAACAAAATTCAAGAATTAATTACAAGTTTTGGGCACACTGCTATTTAATTTATGAGGTTTTTGTTGTAAATAACAGTGTTATTTGCAGCAGAGACCAAAACCGGTGATTTTTGATATCATTATTAAAGGAATAATATAACTAAATGGGTTCAAATTGGCTTCAGAAGTTCTAGTGAGATAGTAAATAAATACCCACGCGCAGTGAAGCCTAAGAATTTTGAAGTTGATATGAATAGTTAATCCAAATTAGTTTCAGAAGTTTTAGAAAAGTAGTAAATAATTTCGACATTGTCGTATTTCTCTGCTAGTCAACGACGAAATGCCGTTCAAAAACTATAAATGGAATGATCGAGACGCAGAAGTCCAAAATTACGTCAACAGATTTTATAAGAAGATTTTGTGGTTCGCTGGCATCTATCCGAGAGTGGACGGACTTTACTTGTACTTGACCGTTTTCCAAGTAGTCTACATTACCATTATAGAATGGTTTCTGCTATTCGTCATGGCCGTTTCAATAGTTTATTCCACGGGCAACATAATTTTCGCTATGAAGTTCATAAGGTTGGGCTCTTTGTGCATAGCCATGAACTTGTACATGATCACCGCCGGAGCGAGAAGAGGCAGGCTGACAGAAATGGTAAGACTACAACTAGACAACTTTTTCGACTATGAGGAAGATATTCCGGACGATGTAGAAACCATAAAAGAAGGAGGAAGAAAACGTATGAAATTGTTATTGTTAATCCCGATTTACGGCGTTATCAACAGTCTGATTAAATATTTAATTGTTCCGATATTCCTATCGAAAAATAACGCAGTGAAGAAAAACGATGCTTTAGATAACGGAGCCGTTATGCCGACTTGGAGCCCAGACCCGAACAGTGTACTTGTCCGAGTGGCAATGCTTATATTTATCGTTTCTTTCATAGCCCATCTTCTTTTCGTGATGGTTGGAGGTTTTTTCTTGGTGGTCCAATTATTTGAATCCTTAATACAACAACTACAATTTCTTAATCTCTCTATAAGTAGATTAAATGAAAGGGTTGAAACGCATTTTAAGAAAATCAGAAAAAACAATGAGAACTGGACAATAGAGGATTCTTTCGATCATTGTATCAAACAGAACATAAAACACCACTTGATATTACACAGGTATATGTTTTATTTATGTAGTATTAATGAACGCAATTAAATAAAGAGTTGCAGGTACAGATCATCCTTGGAAAACTACATATCGCTCCCTTTGCTAGCACTTTTTACAACGTCGGTAACAATTGTGGCAGCTAATATCTTTCTTATAGTGGTAAATTATATCTTTCTACATCATATTATTTATTTTCAATATCATTTTTAAGGAAATTATATCGGAATTGAAAAAAAAAAGTGAAATCATATCATCTATATAACAATGATTATTCGGAAATCGTGAGATGCGGTCTGGTGTGATGTAAGTTTCAGAAAAAATTTTCTTTATCATGCCAACATTTCGATATTTACTGAGATCATCTTCAGAGCCTGGGATTAACGAACATTGATTAAAAAAAAAAACTTGTAGGATGTGGAAAAAAAGTGAATTTATACAATGCAAAAAATATTTTTTTTAAATAATTCAATCAAAGTATTTCTACTCACTCAAAGTGTTTGTTTTCTGCGTATTCAAATACTTTGATTGAATATAAAAAATATTTTTTGCGTTGTAAAAATTCAGTTTTTTCCATATCCGTTACATTTGTTAAATGTAAACAATGTTTGTAAATCCCAGGCTCTGAAGATGATGTCAATAAAGATGGAAACGTTGGCATGATAAAAAAAATGTTTTTCTGAAACCTACGTTACACCAGACTGCATCTCACGATTTTCGAATAATCATCGATTAACGGTCACTAATCACCACCCATATCTATATAACTATGATTATTCGGAAATCGTGGGATGCGGTCTGGTGTGATGTAGGTTTCAGAAAAATTTTTCTTTATCGTGCCAACGTTTCGATCTTTATTGAGATCATCTTCAGAGCCTGGGATTTACGAACATAGTTTAAATGTAACAAAACCATGTAGTTTGTGGAAAAAAGTGAATTTATACAATGCAAAAATTATTTTTTTTTTAAATTATTCAATCAAAGTATTTCTACTCACTCAACGTGTTTGTTTTCTGCGTATTCAAATACTTTGATTGAATATAAAAAATATTTTTTGCATTGTAAAAATTCAGTTTTTTCCACATCCTACATGTATTTGTTAAATGTAAACAATATTGTAAATCCCAGGCCCTGAAGATGATCTCAATAAAGATCGAAACGTTGGCATGATGAAGAAAATGTTTTTCTGAAACCTACGTTACACCAGACCGCATCTCACGATTTCCGAATAATCATCGATTAACGGTCACTAATCACCACACAAATCTATATATCGTTACAAATAGGCAGACTTAGCAAATTTTTTCACGTTGTTTGTTTTTAGACACAAGACGATAAACTAATATTATTTCTGTCGTTATCCACTTTCGTCTCCGATGCTTACTTTTTGATCTCTTACAACTTGTACGGACAAATCGTCGTTGACGAGGTGATAGCATGACTTATTTAATTGTTACATTATTAGATTAAACAGAATTTGAGGTTTTATATGGCAGAGTGAGAAAATACAATTTACAATTTATAATCTCAACTGGTTCAACTACACCAAAGGACAGAAAAAGATGATAAGCATAATGCAAGTAATGACCAGAAAACCTATGCACGTTTCTCTCGGAGGACTGATGAACATGGATCTGGTGAACTTTCTATCTGTACGTATTTAAAAAGAAAATTGTCCAAATTTATCAATAACACGATTATTTTTTACAGATTACCAAGGGAATCTATTCATTCATAAACTTTCTAATAACTATGAATTAACATAATCAGACTAAAAGAAGGAACAACATACACAATATTAATCACAGGATTTTTATCAGCACTGTAAAAGCACTTTTAATAAATACTGTTCTGCATTAATTTTATGTTTTTATACCAATCTTTATTTTGGTAAATCTTCGACGAGGTAATTGGATTTAATTGCAGGGCTCAATGTAAACGGAACTTGACTTTTTTACATTCCTCTGAGCATGAAAATGCAATTTACTTGTTACAGTCTCAACTGGTTTAACTAAACATAAAGATAGTAAACGATCCCAAGCATAATAAGGTAAGAACCAAAAACCCAAAGGGTTGTTATGGACCTTGTGCATTTTCTATCCGTATTAAAGAAGAAAATTTTTTTTATATATTGTTAATGTGATTTTTATTTCTTTACCCATAACGATGGCTACCCATTTGTTTATTACCTATCGCATAACTGTAAATGAAAACGACCAGAGTCGTAAAAGAAACAACATTCTTCTCGTACGTGTTTACCCATTAGAATTGTAATTAGAATCATAAAAATTTCTAAAATAAACTCTTGTCTACATTTTCTTTTTTTATTACAAACTTATCACCAAGAGTTATTATATTGCCATTAAAGTTTGTTTTAATATAATTTATTTATTCCATCGTCGTTTAAGGCGAAGTGGTGTGTTCTCCCCCTTGGGGAGAAAGGTATAGGATGGTTTAAAAGTATGGTGTAAAAGCAAGATCGAATCGATTGCTTGACCAAAGGATTTGTATGGTGGTTTTGGATAGTGAAATTAGAGTCGTAGTAAGTAGCTTTGACAGTTTGCCTGGAAGCTTTTTATTCGATGGATTGGATGCGCTTCATATTGGATAGCTTGGTGAAATCCCACAGTTCCACATTGCACGTCCAAGCTGATCGTGGTAATGTCTTGTTTAGTCCATTAGATTCCGATTGACTAAATAACTTTTTTCAATTAATTAATCTTTATGTACACACTAACATTCTTATTTTAAATGAGATATTTTTATTGTACAATTCGATTTTAGAGCTTGTTATGCCTTTTTTTTTTTTTTTTTTTTTTTTTTTTTTTTTTTTTTGTAACGTTGGCTCTCTCCGTTTATTTCGAAAACGATTAACTACGATATACAGGGTGTATCAACTTCTATACTCCACCCATTTAATTCGGAAACAATTAACTTTAGAAAAAAATGGTGTTATACAAACCCAAGTTAATTTTGGCTATAGCCACGTGGTGGTAACAGATTTAACATAACTTTCTCATCTAGCTGGAATGACACTAACATTCTTATTTTAAATGAGATCTTTTTATTGTACAATTCGATTCTAGAACTTACGTTATGCCATTTTTACTGAAATTTTTTTTGGCAGTATTGATCGTTTCTGAGTTGTGCTCGACGGAAGACGCGTGGGGGTATGATTTTTTGTAACGTTGGCTCTCTCCGTTTATTTCGAAAACGATTAACTTTAGCAAAAAATGGTCTTATACAAATCCCAAGTTAATTTTAGCTAGAAATCACATGGTGGTAACAGATTTAACATTACTTTCTCATTTAGCTAAGATATGTCACGTTGTTATTTTACATGAGAATGCCATATTTCTATTTACATTTCAATTCGAGGACTTATTTTATGCCACATTTACTGAAATGAAAATTTTGATAGGATCGATCATTTCTGAGTTTTGTTCGACGGAAGACGCGTGAGGGTTATGCTTTTTGTAACAAGATGGCTCTCCCCGTTTTAGATTTAAAATTTTAAAATGCAGGGGTTTTATACTGTACCTTTTTAGCGCAGGGAGCATATTTTAGCATTTATTATAAACTTCACTAGTTTCGTGGTCCGCTTGACCAATTAATATCATACAATTAATTAAGGTTTTTAGTTGAGATAAAAAAGTCAATGGCAGGAGCGGGATTCGAACCCAAGATCTTCGGCTTGATACGCCGCTGCTCTACCACTTGAGCTATCGTGACCTCGATCCACTCGGACACCAACCTCCCATCTCAACCACACCTTTTGAATTTTCCCTCCTTAAACTTAATAATAAATAATAAAAACCTTAATTAATTGTATGATATTAATTGGTCAAGCGGACCACGAAAAATAGTGAACTTTGAAAAAATGTCAAAAAGGAGGGAAAATTCGAGTGGTGGGTTGAGGTGGGGAGTTGGTCTCCGAGTGGATCAAAGTCACGATAGCTCAAGTGGTAGAGCAGCGGCGTATTTAGCCGAAGGTCGTGGGTTCGAATCCGCTCGTGACTCTGGCTTTTTTATCTCAACCAATACCTTACAAAAGTCTTGTATAATGTTAGTTAAGTGTTGAATACTAAAATTCTTCTTAGTTTTCCAAGTCTTCTATAAAATTGTTGTCTCTTAAGTCTTCTGGTCGTATTCCACGATATTCTGCTGTCGATAAGTAATGACGTAATGTAAAGGAACACTGTGCACACTTTTCCTTATTTTCCGTTTCATATCCTAACAGAAATTAATTACTGCGTTTCAGGTTGAGAAAATTGCTGAAGAGAATTATCTCGCTTGGGTTACTGCTAACTGTATTCCACTAAATTACCTTTAATAATCTTCATCATTGCTCATGAATAATATTCGTATTGTTTAGTAATACTAAAATAAATCGAAAATATTAAAGCTTTTAGTATTAAGCTTATCGTTATATAATTTTACGTGCATAGAGTGAAATAAAAAAATAATGTTTCTTAAGTGTTTTTTTAAATATCAATGTTTATAATAAATGCTAAAATATGCTCCCTGCCCTAAAAAGGCACAGTATAAAACGGGGAGAGGGAGAGCCATCATGTTACAAAAAGCTTAACCTTCACGCGTCTTCCGTCGAGCAAAACTCAGAAATGGTCGATCCTATCAATTTTCCTTTAAGTAAATATGACATAAAATAAGTCCTCGAATTGAAATGTATATTAAAAATATGGTATTCTCATGTAAAATAACAAAGTGTCATATCTTAGCTAAATGAGAAAGTAATGTTAAATCTGTTACCACCAGGTGATTTCTAGCTCAAATTAACTTGGGATTTGTATAAGACCATTTTTTGCTAAAGTTAATCGTTTTCGAAATAAACGGAGAGAGCCAACGTTACAAAAAAATCATACCCCTCACGCGTCTTCCGTCGAGCACAACTCAGAAACGATCAATACTGCCAAAAAAAAAAAAATCAGTAAAAATGGCATAACGTAAGTTCTAGAATCGAATTGTACAATAAAAAGATCTCATTTAAAATAAGAATGTTAGTGTCATTCCAGCTAGATGAGAAAGTTATGTTAAATCTGTTACCACCACGTGGCTATAGCCAAAATTAACTTGGGGTTTGTATAACACCATTTTTTTGCTAAAGTTAATTGTTTCCGAATTAAATGGGTGGAGTATAGAAGTTGATACACCCTGTATATCGTATTTAACCCACTAGTACGGATTTTTGTCACAGTTAAAAAAAAAAAATGATAATATAATATTATTTTAGGAGGGTATTTCAGCAGGTTATGTGAACCTTCGGGTTGCTGGTGTTTGTAAGGCTCTGAATTTGAACCCGAGGCCTTTACTTTACAGTGATGAGCGCAGTGTTACCACCTAAAACGTGTCAGCCATCGACACCCCTACAGTTACACATCAAACAATACTAAAATTCACTATAAACAAAAACTCTCATAACGCTTATAATATATGTAAATTTGTTGACTTTATTGTTTTAACAATAAAATTCATTAGTTCACTCATTATAGAAAAACCTATTATATAGAATGCAAAATTTTTGAATATTACCAATTAGTTAAGCATTCAGTACAATATAAATAAATGACTTTTCTGAACAGTCGTTTATTAACATCGGTTCGCACATCGTGACCAGTACAATTCTTTTCGATTGAAAGATCAATTAGAAATGATTAATATCTGCCAATTAGCAATAAAAATCTAACTGATGGCCTCATATCAATTTTAATTTAAAATGCTAAGTCTGAAATAATTTCGTTACACGGTCAATTTGAATAATTTAACGCAAATTATAGTTTAACGACTGTACAAAATCCAGTTGCGAACTGCCATTAAAAAAAAAAAAAACGGTGTAGTTTGAACAGTTTTTAGAAGACATAAAAGTTAAATTGTTAAGGTTTCAGTGGAAATTTAAAATAAATAGACCGGAAGTCTGATCTGAACATCGGCATATTGAATAATTGATTAAAATTAGTATTTGTCACGCTTTTTATCATGGATTACGAATTGAAAAATGAACAAAATTTCTCCGGATAAATTAAGCATATGCATTTTTTTCGATTCGATCGGCATAATAAGTAACAGTTAATACATTTCAAGTATATATTTCAGTTTGGTTTGTAACATAAAATAAGTTGTTATTAACACGGAACGAACCCAAACTATGTGTCAGTTCAGTGATGAATTAAATTAGTCTCTGCATTCACTAGGCTGTTAATTGTGGTCCGTTAGCTCCTCGCTCTGATTCTCATTTTAATTGCTTCATCATGAGCGACACGTTGACATTATTACGATAGTGCATCTCTTCAAAACATCAAAATAAAAACAAAAAAATGCACAAAACTAATTAATTTTTATTACAGTTAATTATTATATACATAATTATTATGCCGGAATAATTATTAAATATATAATTACTATACCGTATACAATCAAGTGAACAATGCTTAACATACAAATGATTTGAGTCGGGGTGATGATGTCAATTCATTTTTCCAAAATACGCTTATCTAATTAATTGAGCTGAAAAAAGATTATTCAATTTAAAAAAATTCTAAGTAGAAACATTTTGATATAAAACAGGTATGAATGAGCAGAGATGCTTCACCCATCAAGTTTATAGGACTTGGTTTATTCTGAATAACATCCACTTTGGACTAGAGTAAAATTGTTCATGTAGTAACATTAAATACAGCTAACGGCATTTGCGAACTTGCCGGGTTCTTTGGAGTGTCAAATGACTAGGGAGGGTGAAACTTGCATGTGGATGAAGTATAGGAGCTTGAACGCCCTGGAGAGGAGTGGTCCTGCTTGAATGCCCAAGCAATCCTCTGAGAGGGTAAAAAGTACAAAGTTATTTTAAGAAGTCAAGTTACCAAAATACCAAACTATTACCACGCTTGATTCAATCTTGAGTAGGTTTAATTGCGAAACTCTAATACACATGGACGTCTAAGTTGAAGGCATTAGTATAAACTATGATGAAGTTTAATTAAATAATTAAACAATTTTCCTGAAGGGAGAACTGTTATTATTAGCTGGAATCGAACAATGGCGTAACCACCATCCCTTCTATAGTCTATCGTGCACATTTCGATTAACTGTCTCTCCCATAAATATGAATATCGTGGGCCGAGAAATTAACTAAACCGTATGTAATGCTAGTAGACTAAATTTAGAATTAATTTTTTGTTGGAATGTACATATTTATATAAATATTCAGAAATCGTGAGATGCGGACTGGTGTGATGTAGGTTTCAGAAAAACATTCTTACGTTTCGATCTTTATTGAAATCATCTTCAGGGCCTGGGATTTACAAACATTGTTTACATTTAACAAATACATTTAGGATGTGAAAAAGTGAATTTATACAAAGCAAAAAATATTTTTCATATTCAATCAAAGTATTTGAATACGCAGAAAACAAACACTTTGAGAGAGTAGAAATATTTTGATTGAATATTTTTTAAAAAATAAATATTTTTTGCATTGTATAAATTCACTTTTTTCCACATCCTATATGTTTTTGTTAAATTTAAACAATGTTCGTAAATCGCAGGCTCTGAAGATGATCTCAATGAAGATCGAAACGTTGCCATGATAAAGAAATGTTTTTCTGAAACCTTCTGAAACCGAAGGCGTCGGCTTCTTTGAGGTGAAAAGGGCCGACGAAGGGAAAAATGTGTGGGTAATGGTTCGGCCAGATTATCCTTGCAGGATTACATAGAAAGGGATAAATAGGAAAAGGAAAGCTAAATTGTTGGACAATTAGTCTATGAGAAAAATTATTCAGAAATCGTGAGATGCGGTCTGGTGTGACGTAGGTTTCAGAAAAACATTTTCTTTATCGTGCCAACGTTTCGATCTTTATTGAGATCATCTTCAGTGCTCAAAGTGTTTGTCTTCTGTGTAATTGTGCCATTCTTGTTGAACTCTCAACACGGCACGCAAGAATGGCACAATTACACAGAAGACAAACACTTTGAGCCCTGAAGATGATTACCCATACATTTTTTCCCTTCGTCGGCTCTCATCCTAAATGTATTTGTTAAATGTAAACAATGTTTGTAAATCCCAGGCCCTGAAGATGATCTCAATAAAGATCGAAACGTTGGCACGATAAAGAAAATGTTTTTCTGAAACCTACATGACACCAGACCGCATCTCACGATTTCTGAATAATTATCGGTTAACGGTCACAAATCACCACACACACACACACACACACAAATATATATATATAACATTTTAATGTACTCCTCTACGTACATCATAGTACATTAATTAACTATATCCACGCAATTTTATTAGCCATGGTATTGATTTAGTTGTGCTTGCTAATTCGTGTTTTTTCTTTTTCTATGAATAAAAACAATCTTTTTATCTTCTTGCTAGAGCCTCCCTTCTTCTTTTGCTATTTTTTAAGATTCCTAATGACATGGTAATGTTCAGTGAAGACCGTTAGTTGTAGCAGGTCTTTGGATAGACTATTTTGCAAAGCAGTGACCAGGGGTGTAGTTTAAGCAGGTGAAAGTCTTTAATCCATTTGGCAGATACTTTTATTTGAGGTAGAACTACACGGAAGAGTTAGGGGATGATTGCTTTTGGTAACCCCGCTATGTGTTCACAGACCTAGATGAGTGGAAATTTGTTCCCTTTAATATACATTATGACTTGTTTCGAACGATGGTCCTGTTGGTTGAAAAGAAAAGACACTTCAATTCTGCATAAGTCAAAATGTTCATGTAAGAGTTTACCGAGAGTAATCCAAGGATTACCATTGCACCGAGCCGTCCAAAAGACAGTGACTAAAAGTCCCTTACAAGTGGGTGCTTATGTCCTGGCGTTTTGTCTGTCCAGATATAAGTATTAAATTGGTTCACTTGATGATCGTTCATCTTTTATAGTTTAGGGTTAGTAAGTTGAAATTACGAGTTTGTCGACAGGTATTAATATTGCTATCACCTCATGATTAACGATAACAATTGATATTCGAAACATACATAATTTGTTTTGTTTGCTTTATATTGTTAAATACTAGTATCGTTTTAGTTCAGTTTTGTTATTATTATGTTTGTTTTAAGTTTTTAAACGTCATCTCACGACAGACTGTTGGGATGTATATTCTATTCCTAGTGGATTTGTCGAAACAATGACACCTGGTGAAAATGGTTTTACTTGAAAAAAGTTACTTATATATTTTTAGAAGTAATCTTTTGTTTTAAATTTCAATTGTCAGTGTATTATTTCGTTATATTTTTTAATTTTAAATGAATTTCATGGTATAGTGTGTGCATGTAACGTATTAGAAGGTTACTGGCGAATTGACGGATGAAGGAGCTCCTTGAATGACGTCACCATTGCCAGTAGCACCTTGCACAAGTAATCGTTATCCATTAATTTGTAATTCCCATGAGCTAATGTTGAAATTTTATCTTCCTTTATTACTCTCACTTCATCGTGAGGTGATTTCGATATTTTATTAATTTCTAAAGGTACTTCGATTTCATGTAATCTTAACTGTAAGTAATCTCGTAATTCAATTTCATTTTCAACTACATTTTTCGTTATTTATTTTAATCGTTTTACATCCGTGATGGTACCATGTTTTTTTTGTATCGCAAAGAGTGCATTTTCGCTTTCAAACTGACAAAATTTCGTTGTCCATTGTTGCCCCAACTTCGTCTTTGAACTTATACATTAATTTGTATTTTCTGTTTTATAACAGGAGTGGGATAGAAGATAATTGGATGTTCAATCATTGACAGAATATTTTTATAGAAATCATTAGCCCTAATAGCGTGCACGAATGAATCCGTGTCTATATACAATAATATCAATCAATCAATCTGCGGACCGTAATAGGGGGTCGGTAGGGAAAGTTGTACTTGACTGATTTTGAAATATCTGAAATAATTATTCATACATATATTGGTCTATTAAATTTTAAAATTTTCCTTTTTATATGCACGTCCACTAAAGTTTCTTTATACACTGGACTTCTAGGAAATCCCGATTTGAAATAAATTTTTCTAATTTATTACAATCCTTAAACAATTATATGTTCGTTCATTTTCTAAGATTCTCCATTGTTTTTACTTATACATTATTTAAAAATTTACACTACACAAGACATTTGGCCTTAACATGGTATTATACTCAACATAATTTTTCGACCATTTTTTTTTTTTTTTGCGAAATCTTAAAGAACGATTTATTCTAGTTAATTCTGGTTAGTTCTATAGCTTGTTTTAAGTACATGTCGTGTACGTCGTAGTTTTTTTCTAACGTAAAAATGTTGAATTAATAATTATTCAGAAATCGTGAGATGCCGTCTGGTGTGATGTAGGTTTCAGAAAAATATTTTCTTTATCGTGCCAATGTTTCGATCTTTATTGAAAACATTGTTTAAATTTTACAAATGCAAAAAAATAAAATAAAATAAAAGATAATGTAAAAAATATTTGAAGTTGAACTCAATAAAGACCGAAACATGGGCACGATAAGAAACTGTTTTTCTAAAACCTACGCCACACAAGACCGCATCTCATGATTTCCAAATAATCATTATTTTTGTGAGGTGCAAAAAATTAATGCTAACTTGGTTTCTTGGAAAAGTGAATTTATACAATGCAAAATATATTTTTTATATTCAATCAAAGTATTTTTACTTTTCCACATCCTAAATGTATTTGTTAAATGTAAACAATATTTGTAAATCCCATGCCCTGAAGATGATCTCAATAAAGATCGAAACGATAAAGAAAATATTTTTCTGAAACCTACATCACACCAGACCGCATCTCACGATTTCTAAATAAATATCGATTAACGGTCACTAATCACAACACATTACTAATGAAACTTGATTACTCATCCCGGGGGTGTTCTTCAACCGAGTGTATGTTTTATTTATCCAGTTATCCAGGATTCTTTTCAAAAAATTGTTTTATGGGTTAGTCGATTTTTGGGTGTGATTGATTTTGACAGGCATCTCAAGAGTATCACCCACTTGATCCAGCTACAGATGGAAAGTCGATTAATTACAAGTCAAGCTTATGTCCTAGGTATAGTTAATGACAGTAGTTAACAAACAATTTTTAAAGTTGAAATTTATGGTATATGAAAGCGATTAAACTATGATGAAGTATGTCATGGTTTCATACACGTTATCATTATTCAAATATTTGCTCTGTACAGTTGAAAATGTGTTAAATTTACATAAAAGAAATGTAAAAAAGTTTTTATGCGTTGGATAACCAGTTGGAAAGGGTGTTTAGCAAGCAGTCAGCAAATTAATTCGCTCCGGTGCCGAGTGAACACTATGGACCCGAGCGGACCCACCCCGGAAGGCCTTGGCCCACTGGAAATTAGTAAAAAGCTCGCCGACTGATGACGGTAGGTGCCGGTTAGCGACAACCCAACGTCCTCACAATGCCGTTCCAGCTTTCGTCGGCTCGTAAAACATTCGGCTGGTCGCCCACATAGAAATGCATTGTAGGACGTACTTAGAACCAAACCCGGTTGCCTTGCAAGGACTTAAGGAGCGGTTTCGATTTATTAATGGACAGAAGGGATAGGCCGATTATATCGTGTTACGAAACCCCTCGGCTACTCTCTGCCTGGATTTTCATACCCATTGCGCAATACAGGCCCGACACCCGAGTAAATAAACGTTTAACCTCGTTAATAACGCACTTAACGCTTACAAACCCTATCGGCACACCCAAGAATTAAGAACTGAGGTACTAATTTTTTCTCGTTTATTGCTAATTTTATCGCACTTCGAGTTTTCTCGTTCCGTTCAATTATTCATAATTGCCAGCAAGAAAAGGAACTATTAGTGATGTTACCTTGTGTGGAAACGAAGCTATTTGCCTCGCATAGTTTCGTACTGTTATGCCGGCCATCGGAAAGTAATTATTGCATTTTTAATTAATCCTTGACAATTATGTCGGTCATTAAGGGAATAAAACAAGATTCTATAAACCTATAAAACGAACATGAAAATATCGATATGACTTTACCACGCTTCTATTGAAAATAAAATTGCCTTTCTTGTAAGTAAATTTGTAATACACTGACAGGCAAAAAATTCCAACCACTTGTAATATAACGTGATTTTTATACACTTTTGTATATTAATCAAACTTTCACGTTTTGTGTGGTGATTAGTGACCGTTAGCCTATAATTATTCGGAAATCGTGAGATGCGGTCTGGTGTGACGTAGATTCAGAAAAACCTTTCCTTTATCGCGCCAACGTTTCGATCTTTATTGAGATCATCTTCATCATGCTCGTGGTGATTTCTATGTTTAAAATGTTTCTTTTGAAATGTATTGTGGCTTTATGTATGTCGTTAATTCTGGTGTTGGGTTGTGTTAGTGTGGCATTGTTAAGTTAAAATAGTTTTTAATAATTATTCAAAAATCGTGAGATGCGAATCGTCGTGTACATTATTCTAATACAACTGTCAGCCATAAAACCTAACCTAGAAAGCTCTGCATCTAATGCTGAAGATTGACCCCCGCAAAAAAAAAATCTTTATAAAGTTATTATATCAAAAATAATCCTTACCTAGTACAATTTCATATTTTCTCCTTTTCTAATCTATTCGTAATGTATTATTTCTAGCTAGACAGGGTTTCCGGTGAAGATATATCAATGGATCAGGAGGTTTTCTTACATGTGAAATTGTACTAAAAAACATCATGAAGTAAGAAATAAAATCTTACATTTTTAGAATTAATTAAGGTGTTTAGTTGAGATAAAAAAGTCAAAGGCACGAGCGGGATTCGAACCCACGATCTTCGGCTGGATACGCCGCTGCTCTACCACTTGAGCTATCGTGACCTCGATCCACTCGAACACTAACTTCCCCTCTCAACCCCACCTTTTGAATTTTCTCTCCTTTTTGCCATTTTTCAAATGTCGTGTAATCGGATTGGATTCTCGACGACAAATGAAATCATTAAATTCACTAATTTCGTGGTCCGCTTGACGAATTAATATATTACAATTAATTAAGGTTTTTAGTTGAGGTAAAAAAGTTAGTGTCCGCGTGGATCGAGGTCACGATTGCTCAAGTGGTAGAGCAGCGGCGTATCTAGCCGAAGATCGTGGGTTCGAATCCCGCTCGTGCCATTGACTTTTTTATTTCAACTAAAAACCTTAATTAATTGTAGTATATTAATTGGTCATGTGGACCACGAAATTAGTGAATTTAAGGACCTTACATTTTTGTTTAATTTTTGAAGATCAGAGACTTCTTATATAATCGATGATATACATGCAATAAATTATCTAATGCACAAGAATTTATATTATTTTGGGTTTGACGCTCTGTAAAATGTATATGAAACGTGTAAAGACTAACGAACCGGCAGTTAAACTAATGCAATAGTACGAAAATATGACAGGTGTTTTTCGCATTTGATCCGAGAACAAATTTATACACACCCTTTTTAGCCTGGGGGAAAATCGATAGAGGCAGGTCGAAAATGACTTGAAATAAGTCCTTATATTTTTTTCCTACCGGTAGATAATTCTATAAAAATCTCCTCGGCCTTCTGCTAGAGTGAAATAAATTGAACCGCTCTTCATATCTCAGAAGCCATTAGAACTCGTGGCCGCCTTATCTCCCTTGTCTTATGTTCCTACAACGGGGCCGTCTCGAATATCAACTGGCTTCTATCTTTAAAACACGAACTGTGAAAAATTGAGATGGAGGACGAGGTAATTAATAAAATAAAAATACAGGGAAATATTTAATTGTCGTACAGGCTTCACGTCAAACCACCAGTTTGGTCAGGTTGCGGAAAAGATTTTTTACTACTTGATACTGTTGTTTCTAAATTGTTGGTAAGATATCGGAAATTATAAAAAGCAACACTTATAACCGAAATAGAGTAAGTGAAAAAACGTTATAACAATAATGGCACGCCTGGTTTCTCCCTAGGAAGAATTGTATCTAATTAGTTGCTCACATTGTATGTGTAGTGGAAAAATCATTAAAACTAAGAAATACTCAAATAAGAATAGACTTGTGATCAAAATTGGAAAATTTTGTAAAAAGGAAAAAGTTCGACCAAAGCAACCTGCAGACAAAAGAAACTACATGCTTGATAAGAAAGTAGTTTTAATAGAAATGATAAATGATGGAGTGAGTGTGGTGTTCAATCCTTTTTAAAAAGATAGGTCCTACTCACAGTAAGTTGTTTCGCAACGATCCGGATTTCGAGCCTTTTAGCTCATCATCAGGTTGAAGGACTTCTACAACCACGTCTCTCGACATGAATTGCCAAAGTGAACCCGCTGATACCTCCGCCAACGCGACGTTCCAATTAGCAGCTGATTTTTTTAATGGCGCTCAATTNAATTAGTTACATTTGTACAATTAAATATATTATTAATTTTAAAAACGTTACCTCCCGGAAAGGCCCCTGGATTTAGGACTTAATTACGACCAATAAATTTAAGAAATTAACAAAAATGTTTTATCTTCCTGGCATACATCCACAAGCAATACGTGCTTACAAAACATTAGAAATAGCCCTTAATTACAATAACCCTAAAACCCAAAATTCATGCCCGACATCAAGCAAAATTTTTTAAAATCCCATACTAAAATGATTTATATCAGTTGCAGAAACTGCTAATATCCTGCCTTACCATAAGTTTGGTTACAAAAGGTAAATCGTATTGGGGTTGGTGGACACTGCAGACATCATCACTTCTTGAACGGAAATTGTATTGCTCAGGTGTCTTTCTCACCATGGTCCAAGTTTCGATCACGTATAGCACCATGGTTTGCTGTTGAAGCTCTTTCCTTTCACATACCTTTTAATAGTAAAATCCTGTCTTATATGTCAGTACTGGTTTTTTACTGGCCTTTTTTCATATATTCCCATTAAGCCGGGGTCAATCAGGACATCTTCCTATGATCCTTCTTATTCATAATATACATATTCGATAATCCCGTACACGGTTTCAGTGATCGATTGATCGAAGTGCTACATTTGAGTTAAATTGGGGGAATATTTTTAAAAAAAATTATTGTTTTTTCTACAACGTTATTTCACACAAAGCTATGTTAATTAATGTTAATTAATTGTAAATTTTCAATGAATTGGTAGTTTATTGTATAAATGTACGTTTATTTTTCTTTCTCTCTTTGTTTACCCTTTAGTCCTTTGAAGTTTTGTTTGTCTACTGGAAGAGTTAGTTGGTTTGTCAGAGAAATTGGTTCCTTTCCTCCTAGAATCCTCTAAGGATAAGGGTGGAAATCGAAACCGATATCAAGTTCTCAGAGTTTATTTTATATTCAAAACTTTTACAAAAATAAGTTTGTTAATTAAAAATTTAGTTTGTTACGTTTTATTCTTTTGAGCGTTCGCATCAGCAGGGATTATATCAACCCTCGAGGTGCCGGTGTTTCTGAAAAAAACAAAAAAAACAATTGTAAGTATGTCGGGTTTGAATGCAGGGCTACTGGATTCGAACCCGGGACCTTTACCTTAAAAGATGACCGCCGTATCATGGCCTAAACCGTTGCGGCCACTGACGCCCCTTTTATTAATATAGATAGCTTTCACAATTCTCTTACTACATAAAAAAGTTTACAGTTTTTCTTATATTTTTACAATAATTATTAGATCTATCATTTCTCTCTGGCCATTGATATTATAGAAAGAAAAACTATCAAAATTTATTGCAATATTAATATACTGGGTGTATTTAACTTCTGTTCCCGCCCTATAATTTAATTATGGCGTTTTTGGGAAAAATTCCGAGACAAGTAAATTTTTGTTTTTTGTCCACTTTCTCGTAAACTAAAACGTTTTGATCTATCACTCCAGGATAGCGTGGTACGAATAGGAACTTAACCAATTCAATACATTTGTTTGGAACTTTTTTTGACCCTGAATCCAACGGTGCAAATAATTCACTAATTTTCGTGGTCCGCTTGATTATTTGAAAAATGGCAAAACGGAGGGAAAATTCAAATTGTGGAGTTGAGATAGGAAGTTAGTGTCCGAGTGGATCTAAGCCACGATAGCTCAAGTGGTAGAGCAGCGGCGTATCCAGCCGAAGATCGTGGGTTCGAATCTCGCTCGTGACACTGACTTTTTTATCTCAACTAAAAATCCTTAATTAATTGAAAGGTGCAAATAATTTTGAATTTAGATCACCCTTTTAATAGTTAATCGCAAAATATTTTTTCAAGCACTGTCTTCGTATAATCAAAATATTCTACTACTTCTTAAACCAATCACCAATTTATTTATTTGTAATTTTAATTGATAGTAAATGACTTTTTTTTAGTATAGACAAATATCCAATCAATTTCTTTAAATCGCATGGATTTAGCTTATTTAAGCGCGATTTAACCTGGTGAAAATTTTGGTACATTTTTCACCAACTGAATCATTTCCATTCTGTCTTGTAATAATCGATGCATTTTTACGATTTGCAGTAGTCGAAGAACGTAAAAACTAAACTTGAGTGTGATGGTTTTTAAGATAAGTAATAACAATTAAAACATTTCAATCTTTTTTTGAAATTATTCAAAAGGTCAACAAATTAATTTTTATTTATCTTTTGTTTGTCAAACATTAATTTCTATAAGTTTGTATTAGCGGCCCAAAATTTGTATATAACATGTAGGGTGAGAACAGAAGCTAACCTCTCCCTGCATAAAAATGACAGTTTAATTTCCAAAGAATTTTTTCACAAATATTTTTAAAAAAATGTATTATATAATATTTAATAGACAACTGAAAACCAATTTGTACAATTGCATAATTTGAATTAATTCTGAAGGTTCCTGATTGGTCGGCTTATTACAGAAGTGAAATCTGCAAGGGCCAGTATTTTGAGAATTTTTTCTAACGACAGGTTGAACTTTAAATATCTTGTCTGATCTGCTGATATGCTGAATTCCTGGCCACTCCTTAAAAATCGGCCGGTATATATTTAAAACGTTTCATCCACACTTTTTTCTTTTTAATAAGCTTTATTGTTTTGATAGCGTGGCAGCCACACTTCCGTTATTTCGTCCTACTCTAGGATCGGAACATCACATTACAAAATGCTCACAGGATCGTTGGTAGAAAATATATGCTAACTTGTATCTGCATTAAAAAATTCATGCAATGAATTTCAACTATTTCTAAATTTTGCAAGTCTAAAATTCTTAAATACATATTTTTATTATTTCTGTTGCAAATAAAACGGAACAAGAATATGATAGGTATTTTTCAACGGGTGTTTAGTAATCTAGCGGAATGTCCAAATTTGTTGTACCAGACGAAGTGTTCAGAAAATATGGCCATTTTTATAGAAAAACTCGAGATTTACAGAAAGCAACGCAAAACCAAAAAAATAACACATTCATCTTGCATTTTGGTGTACAAACACCCCCTGAAGTTTGACAGAACTTTATTCTTGCTTCACTCACCTATTTTCATATTTACATAGTTGATTTATATTTAGTAAATAATCAATGCTTGTCACTCGTGCAAAAAGTTTGAGTGTATAAAATTGTTCAAGTGAAATTGTTTATGACATAAAACCGATGCTGCAATCATCCGACAACACTGCGACCTTTTCCTTTTGATTTTTTGATATTTAATGCTGATTTTGACATGACAATTTTCCGTCCTTTTCTTGTTTTTGAATATTATCTTGTCAATTTTTGTGAATATGTACTCCAAAATATTTATTAAAAAAATTCAAAGATGTAAAAGGTTTTCCAGCTCTTCAGTTCTGAAACATTCATAGGTATTTAGATTCGGGTTTCACTTGTCACTTAGCATATACAATAAACATTGTTATAAGTCAAATATCAAATTGAACATTTTAAAGATATCTTTCAAGCATTTGACTTGGTGGCGTGCTGTGGAAACTAAAGAAAATTCTTCTTTTCATCTACTACGTCGTCCTTGAATCTTATTTATCCGATAACCACTTTTACGTAGCTAAGATTCATCTAGTTCAATCCCAACGTTGGTGTTTCTCAAGGAAGTATACTGGTACTTCTGCTGTATACTATCAACACTGGTGACCTTCCCCTTCTCCGCAATACCAGAAACTATTTTTTCGCATATCACACAGCTATTCTCATCGATAACACTGATCACGTTATAATCTTCATCTCTTTACAAAACGAAACTTTCCGCCAGTCTTCCTCGACGATATTATTACACCTACGACAAAACACGTCGTTACGTACTCCATCTTTGTTAAAATGGATGGTCTTGAATCTTTTGTCAACAGCAAGCATGAGCTTTTCTCCATAAAACCAAACATTTGGGTTATAGTTGTCAGATGCGCCCTCTTTGTGGCAGAGACGCAATCACTGCTCACATTTTAAGGGGTATATTCCATTTTTTGTGTATTGATGAATACAATAGAATAGTATTTTTCTCCTAAGACATGATTTGTTACATTTTCATCTAGATTATTTCAAGTCACAGAGCTTAAGATGCAGCGGAATTTGAAATGAAAATAGTGTTTCGTAGAAAAACACATTTGAATTTATCGATCTAATAAGAAAAACAAAATTATATTGTGTTTACCTATTAAAACTTAGAAGAAACAAAACATAATTTCAATTCAAATCTAAATACAAGAGGTTACATAATTTCAGCAAAGGGAAAGAATTAGATTGGTTTGAGAAATTTGAAATTAAAAAATGTAAAATTGAACATGGTGATAAATGCATTAATAATATAACCGATTTTGATCTGCCTCCCATTTTAAATATGTACATAAATAATATCAAACATCCAAATAATTAAACTAATTATTTTAATTGTTATTATTTTTATAGTAATTTAATAATATTAAGTATTTACTAGTATAATATTTATTTGTGTTATAATTTCCGCGTTTCGCACGTTCAAATTGAGCGCCATTAAAAAAATCAGCTGCTAATTGGAACGTCGCGTTGGCGGAG